>NC_134408.1:59714330-59858504 GCF_038048845.1 Mixophyes fleayi
ATAATCCTTTCACACTGGAATCTGTTGTGAGTATGGTCCTGAAAGTTACATTCCTCTTGTCACTAATTTCGGTCTTCTCCACCAGATGAGGGATTTGTGGGTGGTGCCTGACAATTTTATGGTTTGATCCAATGAGAACTTTCGGTGATCCCTCTTCCTCAAGAGCTCTAGTTTGCTATCTCTCATGTGGCAACTTGCCCATAGGAGCACTGGTATTGCTGAAGTAACCGCAGTCCTTTCCTTATCATTATATGATAATGAGCCATTGTTTTGTCAGATGTAGACTTTTGGCACATATATCTTCTGACAACAATATTCTGTTTCATAGTATGTCTATTTGGACTCGCGGAAATTTAATCTGTTGTATTGGAACCAGATGACTCCTTTTCTTGTTCATTATCAGTTCATGCTGTTGCAAAAAATCTTATTACCTGGGTAGTTTTGAGGCTGACTCTTCGCTCTAACTCAACAAAATAAATACATGAGAAAAGGTCTGATAATGATATATCTGATATCACCACATTTGCCTTGATATTGACGGTAAACCACTCTTTTGAAGTTTAGAGAGTTTGGACAATGAATTCATGATTTTTTGAAAGACAGAGTAGCAATTTATGACAATGATGATTAATTTAAAACCAGTAAAAGAAAACCAGCCTTAAGTGCATTTATCCCTATTCCTACCAGCTCACTCTGGTCTAGGGTACATGCCAGAGCCAATTAAGCTGTATATTGGTCCATTATAAGACTTACACCCAACCTCCGAAACATTTTCCTGAAGGCTAAAGATGGAGAGGTTGTAATGTCTAGATGAGCATGATGCTAATTCTCAAGGACATGACTAAAATCCAATTAAGTCTTTACACCATCACCCCCATGCACTAAAGACTTATGCTTATTTTTGTAAGACCTCTAAACCCATAGTGTTGCATGTCCATAGCCCGATCATTTCACCTGATATTGCAGAGGCAATAAGATACATCTGTTGTGTTATGCATTACTTTCCTAAAGAGGTGCAGGTGGGGGATCTTCGCTTCCTATCTGAATGGATTGATAGGTGTTAAATCAATTAATGCACAGTGCAAGTTATTTATATAGCAGTAAAGAACAACGTGGCCTATTAGTGCTACATTCATTAATACCATTAAAAATTTAAAAAGTGCTTTTATCTATATGCGACTATTACTTCCTACCTTTATCATTATCCTTTTCACCATTCCTTGTTGTCTTACGCTATTGGGTTCAGGAAACTCATGTTAGGTTGTTGCAAGTAGGAGATATGAGGCAGTTGTGAAGTAAACAATAGATTTATTGAAGTAGTTCAATATGTATAGACAATCAATGCAGATAATCACAAAAGCCATTTACGAGCTTTGTAGATATGAAAACAGGCAAGGCAATATGATATAATCTGACACAATGATGACAATGCTGTAGGCTACTGACAGGATAGTAAACCAAGGAAGGCCACTGGCACAAATAGTAAATAACATGGTATAGATAAGTCACTGACACAGATGGTGAATGGTGCAGTGTGGCATAAAACACTTGACACAGATGATGAATGGTGCAGTAAGCTGGTATGCAAGTAAGACAGTGATAATGGAGTCTGTTGTTTAACAGCTGAGTCCAACCATTAGGGTTCAATATGCACAGTACTACACAAGATAGCGGTCACTCTTGAGACAGGCCCAAAGTCCTTCAGTGTAAAACAGATGAGTCCAGACACTGCTAGTATGCACACAGTATAGTGAAGGTAAGAATATCTGTAGCATGCTGCACAGAAGGAGTAGTCCATACCCAAACCAAGTAATACAATTCAGAAATCATTGATATTCAAAGTAATAGTCAAAGATATCCAAAGCCAGTAGTCAAGCCAGAAGTCACCGATATCCAAAACCAAGCCAAGCTTGGCTTTGGACACAGATTTCCATAGCCAATGTCAAAGCTAGAACCCACAGGATGGTAAGAAAGTTATAGGACCAAGAAACTTGTATAGAACACACCATCACCAGCAATTTTTGGCTGAACAGGTGTGGACCTTTGTCTGAGAGACCACTAATAAGGTAAAAGAGAGGACATTCCTCCAATCAGTGTCGGACTGGGGTTTGAAGGGCCCACAGGGGGAATACAATGGTAGAAGCCCACCAGAGGGCATGTGGCCAGCCACTAGAGAGGTGTAACCAAACCACTAGAGGGGGCGTGGCAAGCCCATGAAGGACAGCTAGCACCATAGTGTACAGGGAAACAATATAAAAGAGAGATCTTATACAATACCACATAAATTAATAAATAAAACAGTTTAAAAATGTATAAAACATTTGATATTTGCAATTACTAGTTATTGTTGTTACTAGTGTCCATATGGCACAAATGGTGATTTGTGACATAAAAGGAATGTGATAAACTGTCCAGATATTGTGTTGATATGCCCACTGTCCAATGGATATCCATGTTTGATATGGTATTACACCTGAAAAACAGTGATTGCTCACACCTGTATTCTGCTTCTCCCTCGATCTTCCTCAATGGGATGATGTGCATGTAAGAGAGGAGATAAAATGGAAGCCACTTGTGGTGCAGTACGTTTTTCACTTTTTATTATTTAAAAGAATAACAAAAGTTCACTCACATTTTGATAATAAAAACAGTCCTCAAAGGGTTCTTTTCACCTGCCCATCCGACACGGGTCTCTCCTTAGTGTCTGTGTTTGTTAATAGCAGTAAGTGGTATAGCCGCGGAGAAGACATCAGAGGGCGTGGTATGGTGTGTGTCTCTTTCCAATTATTCCCCACATGCTTCGCCACATCAAGTGACTTCATCAGGGAGTGAATCTATTGTCCTACTATCATTCTTTATATAGTCGCTGTGGCCAATCATAGTCTGTTATATCCTGTGCATTTTGAATGGATCGTCCCTCGTGCAATATACATCATTGATACAGTGTATCAGATGTTTTCAATAAAATTGATAGAATGAATCTTTATAAACATGTTAAAAATGAATGTTATATAGGGAGCACAGTCTTCTTCCAGCACACATCCACAAAACCATCTGGTCACCAGTGACAGGGGTGCACGGAGTATTGTCGGAGGGGGGGTTTCTCCCCGCCGACCCAAAAAAAAAACAAAGTGTCCTATACAGCAGCCGCGGCGCTGTCTAAGAAGCGTCTGCGGTGGTGCTGTATACAATACGTCGCGTCGCGGCTGCTGTATAGGACAGTGGCCACTTAGCGCAGGGGGCGGGTTTCTAGAGACTCAGAAACCCCCCCTGTGTGCGCCACTGAGTGAGATCTCAGTGAATTCTCAGCCATTGTACAACATTATCATTGGCATTAGCCCATGAGAAAATACTCCAACAGTATCATCTTTCTCATAATGAGCTCCAATTTTCTCTCCTAGGTTACTAACAGTTGTTTTATATGCCATTATTATTATTCATATATTATAAGCCTTTCTGCAGGAGTAGGACAAACCTCCTCCATTGGTGAGAAATTACATAATTATACAAGGTATCCAGTTGTCATCTCATGAAGGAACTGATCTATATTGTGGACAATGAAGCTGAGAGTGAGCTGTTCCTTCTCTATGTTCAATGTCTAGAGCTTGGGACTACTAATTATGTTATTTAGGCATAACAGTATTACATTATTTCCCATTATATTTTCTTACATTCTGTACTGTATGTAAATCTTACGTATGTATCTTGGAATGTAGATTATGATAAGTTAGGCAGTTTTATTCCAAAAGACCCAGAGACCTTCTGACTGGATACACTGAACCCATTTCCTAGCTGCAAATAACTCACTATCCCTCAATAAGCAAATTGAAAACATATAAATAACTAACTAGCACCCGACAGAAACAGATACCTGTTGGATTCTCATTTAATTATTTTTAGGTATTCAGAAATACTTATCATATGTAATCAATCACATTAGTGACCACCCTGGAGCTCTCATTCTAAATTCAATACCAAACACACACTTGCAGTCAGAAGCCAAAATTACAGTGGACCATGTTTTCCCAGTGTTAGAATTAGTGCATATAAATTTGGTTAGATAAAAACATTCTGAAAATCAACATTTCTGAGTGTGACTCTTTTTATTATATCTATGGGGTCATAACAGAATAACAGAAAGGAATGTAAAGAGGAAGTATGGGACAAGAGGGAAATGATGTAGGTGTTTGTATTGAACTATAATAGAGATATTATTTTCAGGTAATAATGAGTGGGATTCACAGGTTACTAGTCACTATACAGAGGCAAAAAACTGAGTATGGAGTAGAGGTGTGAAGGTCATTGCCCCTTCCAATGTGCATGGTTACAGAAACACTGTTAATATAGTGTCATCACAGTTCTTTTCATAGCTCATAGCTCCTTAACCTAGATGAGCACAACACCCAGTATATACTATATGTACAGGCCCAGGAGAAAACAGGCTTACAGATATTGCATTGCTTTCTTTTATCCAATACCATGTAGGTGATTTGAAATATGCATATTTAGAAGAATAATTTAAAAACAAGGTTATCCACGAATGTGCTTCAACTCAGATTGTACTTATTATGCAGAGCTGCCAAGTATATAATGTTTTAGAAAATAATATATATATAGAAAACACAAGTATAGTTTTTAAGTGAAATATTTTATTAAACTTGTAACAGGGTTGGACTCTTCTTACAACATATTGTTCAGACAAAAGATATAAATTAGGCGCAATGACTGGGTTTATCTGTATTTGGAGGTAAGAACACCAGAGACAGCAGCGATGAACTTGTCACAGGCAGCATGGGCTGTTGCATCAAACTCAGCTGGGAAGTGGGAAGCCAGAACAACCAGGATGCAGTGAGACAGCAGCTGCAAGAGACATTTATGTCAGTCATTATTATTTACTTAAAATATCAGCCTTCAATAAAGCACATCAATACACAATCATATCTGAATGTTATCAAATTCTTTTAATAAACATTTACTAATGACATAAAAATATTTTTAAAGCAATTTGAATGAATTCATATTAGAATAATTGTATTGTGAAACAATTGAAAACATTTATTAATCCTGTGTCTTAATTGTATTGTAAAACAAGTAAGAACATTTATTAATCCTGTGTCTCACCTTGAAGTTTCCTGGGTCCACTCTCAGGTTGTATGCATGAAGGTCACTCAGCTTGGACAGGGCTCCATCTAAGTTGTCCAGATGCTTAGCAGCATCTCCAAGGGCAGCAAGGACCTTACCTCCATGAGCCTGGAGATCAGTAGATCCGTGGCTCACATCAAAGTGGCTGAAGTAAGTCTTGGTCTGAGGGAAGCTCAGAAATAGCCTAGAATCAAAAGTCAACATTTAGTAAAACAAATTAGAGATTTATCATCTTATAATTAGCTCAAAAGGACATTGAGTGTTACAAAGAAATTGGTAATACTTGTATAGCATATCTCCGCCAGTAAATAAATAAAGTTGCATCTATCTCTGTCCTTCATTTTCTATCAAACATTACACAGGTTGCAGAAGAACACAATATTTCTTAGTTTTAGTATATTTATTACATACAATATGAAAATAAAAATAATATCTAAAGCAGTTTTATTAATTTGTCCATTATACTAAATAATAATCTATGTTATATAAAAAATAGGTTTTCAGGTTGTCTTTTTTTTTTACCTTTCCAAAGCTTCAGCACCGAGAGCGTTTACATTTCCGGAGACTTTGCCCCAAATGCCCACAATTGCAGCCTTCTCAGCATCAGAGAAAGTCATCTTTCTGGTGTGTGGTCACTGAGCCTGAGATGAAGACTTGAAGAGTTTGATCTGTTTCCTGGTTCTTGGTCACTCACATTTTATAGAAGAAGGGTCAGCAAACAGTTCTATCACTATTGGTCAGTTCTGAGTTACACCCAACCATAAGTGCTGTGATTATCTCTCCTAGAAAAGTGCTGCATATGACAAATATATTACAGGTCAGCTACATGAGAATGCATGTCAGGATGTAACACACGTACTGTGGAATTTATAAATTAGCAATACATATAGTTTTGCATTTCAAAAACTTATCATTAGTTGTAATGACAATTGTTGCTTCCCATGAAGTCTATTGCATCTTGTTAGTTTATTAAATACACACAAAAATGTATAATTCAGTAATTTACTTAATTTGTATATATGTGTCTTTTTGCTGAGCAGTGTAAAATAATCGTTTTAATTACTGGTAGGAGTTGCAGTGTAGATTGGGGCCGTAGGCCTCACTGAGCTCTGGCAACAGTGAGGGGGACATTGTGAAAGTCAGTTTTGAGTAGAGATGCTCACTGACCCCGTGTTTTGGTTTTGGTTTTGGTTTTGGATCTGGATTACCTTCGTGTTTCGGTTTTGGTTTTAGTTTTGCAAAACCGCCCTTGCGTGTTTTGGTTTTGGCTTTGGTTTTGTTTGGTTTTGTTTTGCAATTTGTTTAAAAATTTAATTTTTTTGGACTAAAATAACATAATTTATGTATTATTTTGTACCTACATTATTATTAAGCTCACTAACACTAATTTGCAGTCATTTCCATTCAATTTTGTCCACCTCACAGGTCACAATATTATTTTCATATACTTTTAGCCAAATACTGCAGCGAGCTGGCTGGATGCTAAGCGACAGAGCAACGACACAAAGACCATGCAGTTTATATCACATCTCGAAAACATTGCCACACACCAGTGTCACAAACTCACCGGTACAGGACTTACACAAACAACATCATTGTCATCAACATCCTCATGATATCATAGCATGATACTGCGACAGTAAAAACGCACTTTTTTTTTTAATAACATTTTTAGAAAATAATATTTTTGACGTTTGGCAATCCTACATCATATGGCGGAATTGTACAAGAAAAATACATGTTTTCCTAGAAAGATCATAGAAACCTGTATTTCAACATGCTAATTGTATGCAAAGCATCTCATATCTTGGGCTATTTATCATTCAAGAAGAGTGAGTGTGTGTTTGATTTATGCTGGTTGCTGATAAGTGTAACCCTGCCACTTTTTCTTAATTCTGACATTTCTTGATTAATGTCAGTGTAATTTGTATACAAATGATATTAAGGCGACTCATTAGACTTTTAGGGGCATATTCAATTGGCCGCGTTACTGTTAAAAGTAACGCGGCTTGCGCACTATTACCGTTATTACGATACCTTTAACGCCGGCTTCCTGCTCGCAGGTCAGGGAGCTGCGAGCTGAAATCCAGGTTAGAATAATACCGGTAATACTTTTAACGCAGCGTTACTTTTTGAGTAACGTGGCTAATTGAATATGCCCCTTAGTACTATATAAAGAATGAAATTCACTGCATTACAACAGTTTTGTTTTTGGACACATAGTAAATATTAGGAATCCATACACAATGCCATAACAATAATGTATGAATCATCATAAAGCCAAATATATCACTAAACATACAATTGACAACTAAAATATGAGGCATTAAAGGAGATATTGTTTTCCTGGCACCAGCATATCTGCTATGCTTGTGAGAAAATAATCAGACACAGGCACAGTTAAAGTAATATCCTCCTTTTACTCATTTGCAAAGACTCCACCATTGCTTCTTATAAGGTGTATACTTTATGGAAAACATTATTGACATCAATTACTGTGATGTGTTCACTATAGCGACCACTAAGCTCATATAAATACATTATTTATAACATAATAATCTTACCCTGTTTCTTTCTTTTGTGTAGAAGACACTGGGCGCTTATTGAGAATTGTCAGCACTATTTTCACTGGTTTGCTGTAGTGATAATCCATCATTTGTATTTAGATCCCTATTTGAACAAAACTCGCGAGATCCGGGATCCGACGACGTCACGATGACGTTCGCCTCAATTTGAAATCCAATTTGGCGGGAAGGGACGGCTCGGTACTCGGATAGCCGAAGTTCGGGTGGGTTCGGTTCTCGGGGAATTGAGCCCGCCCATCTCTAGTTTTGAGTGGGATTACATATGAGAGGGTTATTTGGTATAGTTTTCAAAAATGTCAAAATCAGTCAAGTATGTGTAGTACAAAAAGCAAAGTGCAATGCAAAATAGATATTATTATTATTATAAAAAAAATTTAGAGAGCGCCACAAGGTGTCCGTAGCGCCGTACAGGACGAACAATATCACAGTACAAGGTGAGACTGCACGGTACGATTAACAATAAGCACAGTAACTCAGGAAGCTCAAAGCACAGCTTGAGAGACTGGTAGAGAGGATGGGGGAGAGGGTTAATCTGCATAGGCTGGTAGTCTGAGCCCAAGAGGGAGGACGCGGATGACAGGTAAGAGATGGTGTAGAGAAAAGCGAGAGGGGTCGAAGGGCAGAAGGTCCTCAAGGAGGAGGACTGAGTAGCAGGAGAGCAGAGTTAAAAGTGGTGGAAACAGGAGGAGAGATGGCCCTGCTCAAAGGAGCGCACAATCTAAGGGAATGGGTAGACAGGCAGAGAGACACAAAGGTGAGAGGGAGAGAAGCAGGGAAAGGAGGCTGAATCAAGGAAGGGCGAAGAAGAACTGGGGAGAGGTAGATGACAAGGTGGGTAGTTAAGTTGGAAACTGATACATAACATAGTAAGTTTAGAAGATACTTATTTGACCAAAATGTAATTTCTGAATATGCAAAAGGACATTTGTACAGAACTGGTGCCTGTAGTCGACAACTGGGCATTGCCTGGAACTAACATAGTGCCTGTGATTACCAACTGCCCTGAGCTGTGAAACACCACTTCACCAATAATTCTAAATTTCATAAAGCCATGAACTAACACAGTACCTGTAATTACCAACATCCCAGAGCCATTGACGATCACAGTGCCTGTAATTATCAACTGCCTAGAACCGGGAAATAGCGCTATACTTGTAATTATAAGCTGTCTGGAGAAGGAACTAGCACAGCGCCTATATTAACCAATTGCACAGAACCATGAAGTTGCACTGTGGAGAGTGCCCCTAGAGCGTCCCTGGAGCAGTGTAGAGGGCCATGAAGAGATGCTACACAGAGGGCAGAGCAGGAGCTGACCAGGAGGCAAAGATAAGAAGATTACACTTACCTGGCCTCCATTCCAGTGCAGGTAAGTGTGGTCCTTCTGTTTCCCGGCATTGGTGACAGCAAATCTGGACAGCAAACTATCAAATGTACCCCAAACCTTAGACCTCTTATATGCTTGTTTAGATAGAGCCATATTTACCTTCTGCTTGATGTCCTTGTATTGTCATTTCTTTGTGTCATGATCTCCTCAGTTTACAGTGGTGTGCAGGGCCGGACTGGGACTAAAAATCAGCCCTGGCATTTAAGGTACACAGGCCCAGCTCAGTTCCAGTAGGGAAAAAATATGTGCCGCCGAACAGGGCGTGACCTTATTGTGTTGTGGGTGTGGCCAACATGGGGCATTGATACATACATTATAATAATACATTACATTTATCATTTTAGACAAATACACAGGCACTACTGTTAGAAGCACACAGCTTTGCCTTCACAAGCAGTATGTTGTGAAGCGGGACATACCTCCCAACTGTCCTTGCAGTCGGACCAAATCCTGACTAAGGGAGACATTCACCCAAATTCAGGACTGCCCCACCAGATTCAGGACAGTTGGCAGACTGTCCTGCTCTCTCCTACCTGTCTTGGTCACTTTCACCGCTTGTAGCAGCTGGTTTCTTTAGTTCAGTTCATTCTTGTCTTGATCCTGGAATATTGAATGCCCTATTTTGAAAAAAAATGGGTACATGAGATTTATAAAACTTCAACCAGCCCCGGTGTTAAAACAATAGCACTCACGTTTTAAAATTAGGCCTCCCTCAAGTCCCCACAATAATAACATTCACATTTAATAAGTAGGCCCATTTCCCTCCAACCAGCCCCAACATTAAATTAACAGTATACCCATTTACTCAAAACATATTTCCCTCCCTCCAAACAGTTCCAGCAATAAATTAAATAGCATTAAAGTTTAATTAATATAGCCATTTTCCACAACCATCCCCGACAATAAATAGTTCATATTCACATTTAATAAATAGCCCTCCTCCCCAAAATCAGCCCCATATTTCACTGATAGCCCTAAACCACCCCAGCATTAAATTAAATGTTCCTTCACCTCACCTTAAATAATTAGCCCCCACCTACACTCTACCATTAAATAGCATACCTCCCACACTATATTGAGATCCTCCCTTCCCTCACATATTATATTAAAATACAGCGCACGCACACACACAAACACACGCTACATTTACATTTAAAACACCAGCCACACACAGACACACTATTAGCCACACAGACACACTGTACTGTTAGGCACACAGACGCACACTGTTCTATTAACCACACAGACAAACTGTACTATTAGCCACAGACACACTGTACTATTAGTCATACACTAACAATAAACAATAGTGACCCACAGCGCTACAAAGTGGAAAGAATATCTAATCTCAATGCTCATCACAATAAAAATGCTAATAAAGTATAGCAATAAACGTGAATGAATATATAAATGTGTGACTGAACCAATCTGTACTCTCTATATTGAAACCAAACAAAAGGGGTTTAGAAATGAACTAAATAGGAAAAAGGGAAAGTGGAAATGAAAGAAAATGTCCCAGAGATGTTTCAAAAAAGGTGCCAAAGTCAGTTGAGCCCTCCAGTGCTGCATACCCACACAAAAAGTCCCACAAGGGGTTAATGGCGCACACTTTGGATTGGAGAAATATCTAGATGTGTATCTGTATATGATATATAACATCAAGGATTAAATACGGGTAAAAACCCATGGTCTATTGCATAGAGACCACCAATATCAAACAAGCAGGAAAGCCTAAGACACCTGTAATTAGATCAATATAACTGGGGGACTCTCTGAAGAATCAAAGGAGAAATCGTTGGCGATTTAGATATCTAACAGTACAGTGCTTATTGCAGAACGAGGCAATCATAAAAATCCAAACAAACATAGAAAAAAACATCACCAGCCGGCAATTAGACAATTAATTGGATCATATATATTGAAGACATATAAAAAGTATATATAAAAAGAGAAGGGGGGGAGAACCTTCAGTACTGAGGTGATCAATTTAATTTGACAAAACGACTATCTTGTCCATTATCTTACATCTGAATGAGGAAACACAGTTACCATAATCAAATTAAATTGATATAATTACAGGTGTCTTAGGCTTTCCACAGCGCAGCCCCCATATGTTATTTCATCCAACATCATCTTCAGTGACCACCAGAGGACCATCACATCCATGTCACAATATGATCCTTCAGTCTACCACATATAAAATGTCCAATAGTCATGACATACAGCCACATATCGGCATAGCAAACCTGTGCCAAGCACACACAGACTTGATCCCACCGTATTCAGCCCCCCATCCTATACCCACACAGACACTATTACACACACACAGACACTTACCTGTTACATCCGAGCAGCAGCACCCCCTTCCTGCGCGCTGGTCAGCGGGGAGTCAGTGACAGCCGCCAATGCAGTAATCACATTGAACGGCACTTGTCATGTGATGCCGTCCCATGTGATTACTCACATAGACGGCTGTCACTGACTCTCCGTCTGCCGAGTAGCGCGCAGAGTGTTGCTGCTCGGCGGGCACACGGACCGGCCCATCTGGCCATCGGCCCTTCTGGCATTTGCCAGAAGTGCCAGATGGCCAGTCCGGCCCTGGTGGTGTGTAATATGCTGATGCTTTATAAATAAAAGATGATGATAATACAAGGGGGAAAAGCATTTATTGGTGCATTTCTACCAATAGAATAATAAACTAAAAGACACATTAGTGAGGCTAGTAATAAAGACTGTTTCAACATCAGCACATTTCATGATTTATTTAGGAAATATATGGATTAACAGGATTGTAGGAGAAAAATGTGAAACTTGTCATTAACAAAGAGGATCGTCTTAAAGTGCCAGTAGGCATGAGTTCTTTTAAATTATGTTTTTATTTAATCTACAATGGTATTTTTACCCACAAACTTAAAAAAAAGGTTGCATAGAGTTTTTCCTAGGAGCAGCTCCCAAAAACAAAATATGTACGAGTACCTTTGTTTTTTATTTGCAAATGCCCCTCTCTCCCCACTACTTCACTGCAGACAACAGAATGGTACCAAATGCAAATTTCCGACAGGGTTCAAATTTTCCTGCTACGGAGGATATAAACTCTTTAACAGACTTTATGTGACTGATATAAGATAGTTATAATGCCATATGAAATAGATGACCTATGGAATACCTGACTCTCATTAAGTGATACAATTATTCTAGATCATCTTCTAAATTACTTGAGTGCTCTTGCACTTATCCTTGTACCACATACACTTTCAGTAGCTAACGTCAATGTCTCATTCGCACACACAATAGTCTTGCTGAACAGTACCCACAATGCACCATACTCACACAAACATATTGGTAAGTTAATTGGCTACCAACAAAAATGGACCTTAGTGTGTGTGTGTGTGTGGTAGGGAATTTGGACTGGAAGTTCCAATGGGGCACGGAATAGTGACTACGCCTAAGTTGGCTTCCACACCCTCTGTAAAAAATGTAAGTGATTTGAGTCCTATTGTAAGGCGCTATATAAATAAATAATTATAAATAATTATTTACAGTTTACCAAATAAATGTGATTCTAATACACCAAATAAATATACCACACTTTACTGAATGTTGCAAAGTTATTCCTTTGCTGCATCGGATGTTTACAGCATGTTGTTGCTTTTTGTATGTGTACTTCATGTGTTTTTGTGTCCCCTTTGTTAGTTGCTCATTGCTAAGTGTTGGCCTGGGCTCCTGTTCTGCCTTTTGATCATTTGTTTGAATATCTGAATATAGATCAGATAAGGATGAGAGAAAGGAAGAGAGCGGGGACAAGCCTTCTACATTAGTGAGAAATTACATAATTGTACAAGGTATCCAGTTGTCATCTCATGAAGGAATCTTGACCCTTATAAGGAAAATAGGATATTGCAACATAGCTCTAAATTGTGGTCAATGAAGATGAGAGCATGTTGTTACTTCTCCATGTTTAATGTCTAGAATTTGAGTCTACTAATTAATTTATGTAGATACAACAAATTTACTGTCAAGTATTCCATTATTTTTTATTATATTTTCTTACTTTATAATACAGTTACCTACATTTATTTGTATCTTTCTGTACTGTATGTAGATCTTAAGTATGTATACTGGAGAAGTTAGGCAGTTTTGTCCCAGAAGACCCAGAGACATTCTGACTGGATACATTGAACCTATTTCTTAGCTGCAAATAACTCACTAACCCTAAATAAGCAAATTGTGAAAATATAAATAGCTATAGTAGCACTCAACAGAAACAGATATCTGTTGGCTTCTCATTTAATTGTTCTTAGGTATTCAGAAATACTTATCAGTGGAGCTGTATTACATGTTAGTTTCACTTTATGTCATCACGTTTTATAATTCTTTATTTTGTCAGGTCAAGAAGTATTATTATTGTTTATAAAGCACCAATCAGATTATCCAGCACTGTACAGAGTATGTAATCATTTGGAATATCAACATTTCTGAGTATGACTCCTTTTTTATCTCTATGGGGTCATAACAGAATGAGAAAGGAAGGTGAAAAGGAAGGAAATGGCAGAAGGGGGAAATGATGTAGGTGTTAGTATTGAATTATAATAGAGATATTATTTTCAGGTGAGCATTAGTGGGATTCACAGGTTAACAGGCACTATAAGGAGGGAATATAGTAGTGAATATGGAGTAGAGGTGTCAAGGTCATTGCCCCTTCCAACGTGCCTGGTTACAGAAACACTGTGAATATAGTGTTATTGCATTTCTAACTCATAGCTCTTTAACCTAGATGAGCACAGCCCCCAGTATATAGTATATTTACAAGCCCAGGAAACAACAGGTTTACAGTAATTACATTGCTTTGTTTTATCCAATACCACATAGGTGATTTGTAATATACATCTTTCTGCAAAGTTATCCAGTTAACTTGAGATGCATCTGTTGCATGTCTGGTAAGTAAAACCACAACTGCATTTGCATGATCATCCAAGAATCCAATTTCCTGCCGGAGAAGCACCTTAAATGATAAGGACCTTAGTCTCATAGTTACATTTTCTCCATATATTCCCATGATAATGTATACAATTAGACTGATCACTCCCAGTGCAAGAAACATGAAGGGAAGTAAAATTGTCCTTTGAATTCTTTCATACTCATCTACAATGCTGAATGACTCAATAATTTCCCCAAAAATGACTGCAAATGAATATGTTTCATTTCATTACTTATTAAGAAGTGCTGCCAAGTATATAATGCAACAGTAAATAATATGTATATAAAACACAAAGTATAGTTTTTAAATGAAATATTTTATTAAACTTCTAACAGGGTTGGAGTCTTCTTACAACATATTGTTCGGACATGAGATATAAACTATGAGCAATAATTGGGTTTATCTGTATTTGGAGATAAGAACACTGGAGACCGCAGCGATGAACTTGTCCCAGGCAGCATGGGCTGTTGCATCAAACTCAGCTGGGAAGTGGGAAGCCAGAACAACCAGGATGCAGTGAGACAGCAGCTGCAAGAGACATTTATGTCAGTCATTATTGTTTATTTAAAATATCAGCCTTCAATAAAACACATCAATACACAATCATATCTGAGTGTTATCAAATTATTTTAAGGAACATTGTTTACTAAAAATAAAACAATATTCTTTAATAATATCATAAAAGTATGTTTAAACGTATTTGCATACATTCATATTAGAGTAACTGTATTGTGAAACAAGTAAGAACATTTATTAATCCTGTGTCTCACCTTGAAGTTTCCTGGGTCCACTCTCAGGTTGTATGCATGCAGGTCACTCAGCTTGGACAGGGCTACATCTAAGTTGTCCAGATGCTTAGCAGCATCTCCAAGGGCAGCAAGGACCTTACCTCCATGAGCCTGGAGATCAGCAGATCCGTGGCTCACATCAAAGTGGCTGAAGTAAGTCTTGGTCTGAGGGAAGCTCAGAAATAGCCTAAAATCAAAAGTCAACATTTAGTACAAACATTACAGATTTATCATCTAATAGTATTCTCAAAATTATTATTAGACAAATTGGTAACACTTGTATAGTATATATCTGATAGTAACATAGAAAATTGACATCTCCCTCTGTTCTTCATTATCTGTCAAACATTACATAGGTTTCAGAAGAATACAATTTATCTTAATTTTAGTATATTTCTTACCTACAATATGAAAATAAAAATGATATCTAAAGCAGATTTTATGCATTTGGCCATTATATTAAATAATAATCTATGTTATATAAACAAGTTTTCATGTTGTCTTTTTTTTATACCTTTCCAAAGCTTCAGCACCGAGAACGTTTACATTTTTGGAGACTTTGCCCCAAATGCCCACAATTGCAGCTTTCTCAGCATCAGAGAACGTCATCTTTCTGGTGTGTGATCACTGAGCCTGAGATGAAGACCTGAAGAGTTTGATCTGTTTCCTGGTTCTTGGTCACTTACATTTTATAGATAAAGGGTCAGCAAACGGTTCTATCACTATTGGTCAGTTTTGAGTTACACCCAAGCAGAAGTGCTGTGATGATCTCTCCTAGAAAAGTGCTGCCTATGTACAATTATATTAAAAGTCAGCTACATGACATTGTAGCACAACATATATGCAGATGTTGTATAGATTTTAGATTATGAAGTCATAGATCTTTTATATTAAAAACATAATATCATTAGTTATAAGGAAAATTATGATTATCTCTTCTAGATAAAGCGCTGCCTATGTACAATTGTTTGAAAGGTTATCTACATAAGAAGGCATGTCAGAACGTAACACAATGGATATACATATAGTCTGTGGAGTTTGTAAATTAGGAGGAGGATTTCTTTTTGTAACATTTTAAAATTATATCATTAGTTGTATGGAAAATTTGTGCTTCCCATGAAATCTTGTGTACCTTGTTAGTGTATTAAACATATACACACAAGGATAATTGTGTCATCTTTTTAACAGTTCAATATATTTCTGCACACATATAAACAATGAACATTAACGTATTCCCAGTAGGAGATAAAAGGCAGTCTACCAGATCACAACATTTTTAAGGGTAAAAATGCCATATAGGTAAACAGTTTTCTTATTTTTATTTTCAAACTTGTGCAAAAGCTAGTAAAGTACATTGCTATACATAGATTCATGGCATATCCGGTTTATACGATACTTTACTGAACTTACTGATTGAGAGAGATTGGGGGCAGGTGGAGGTAGGTTAGCGATTCTCATATATATATATAGCATATTGTGTGGGCTGCAATACAGTCCCTATGCTAGTCATTAGTGATTGGGAAACACCAATTTTAATTTAGAACACTTATTAAAAAACTTCTGATGTTAGAACTCATAATGTTTCCCCCTAAATCTGGCTCAGTACATGATGTCAACATTATAGTCATAGACATAATAGCAATAGGCTCCTCACTTTGTTTTCTCATCATATAAGCTTAGTTGGCAACCTCCTCTTAACTGGACTTCTAAAATTTTACTTTTATAGCCTGAAATACATTTTTCTATTAGGATTGTCTCTACCTCAGAACCCTTCATTCTCAACAACTATTCCAGTTTCGCTCATTGCTTATTATTTAGGTATGTTGTTAGAGAAACTAACTCTCAGGGTAAAACAGTAACTACCACCACCTTCTTGAACATTAAATGCTATGAGCCAAAATTGCCTCCTGCATCAGGACTGCACGCAGGGGGGGTTTCTGGTTGTCCAGAAACCCCTCCCCTCCGCAAAGATCGGGGGCTAAACAGTGTCCCTACATAGCGGCAATGTACTGAACAGCAGCCGCGGCGCTGTCAAAGAAGCGTCCGAGGCGGTGCTGTATTGTAGTACAAACAACAGCACCGCTGGGCAGGGACGCTTCTTTGACAGCTCCGCTGCTGCTGTACAATACAGTGCCGCCGAAATGGAGCTGCTGCGCATGCGTTGCAGCTCTCTCTATATATTTTTTTTCGGGGAGGGAACCCCCCCCTTAAAAATCGTGCGTGCGCCCCTGTGCATCTTGGTGAAGCACCTTAACATAGATAAATCTTTCAAAATGCAGCCAAAGTGCAGCTGCTTGTTACCTGCTGTCACAGCCTGTGGCTTCATGCCTGTGACTGGCCAGGTTACTAGCAGCGGCACAAAGAGAGGGTGAGTAAAATTGGAGCATGTGTGCAGTACTGTATACTGGGGCAAGCTGTGTTGTACACTGAAGCATGAGAACTCTAGTGTATACTTAGGGCAGTAGTGGAACTACTAACACAGCAGCCTCAGCTATGCTTTCAGAAGTGAGCATGCATTGGCCAGAGTCAGGGTAACTTCTGAGCATGAATTGTCTGGCGCATGCTCAGTGAAGCCCCAATTTTGAATTTACTACACACAAATTTCCAGAGTGCAGCCCTTCAAGAGTTCACTTTTCTCCCTGTAGTAGAAGAGTTTGTTTCCCTAATGCACATAAGTATCATAGGTAGAGATGTTACCTGTGATGAACACTTTTCTAGCAATGTCTTGACCAACCAGATCATAATAATCCATATTATCCCTGCTATCTTGGAATGATAAGGAACATGAAAACACTGCTTTCTATCTATTCGGCCACAAAACACATTGAAATTGGTCCTCCAGTAAGATTCAGTGATGGTGGGAATACCCCAGCAAAACAAAATCTGCTCCTATATGAGCTGTGGGCAGCTGAGTCACTCACCATTCAAATAGCTTCCACCCTCTGTAGAAGACAAATCCACAACTACTGATGCATAAGGACAGTTACGGCTGCCTGCTGGTAGCAGTGTTATGTAGTATATTTGTAAGGAAGCCCGTGGTCCTTCAACAAGAGGCACACTGGCTTGTGAGATAGTGGATGTGAGTTAATTTGGGCACACGGCATTGCTGGGTCACAAGTACTACAGGTTTGGCTATCCCTTTCCAGTATAATTAACTGTTTTATTAATAGTCTGGGCTGCAAGAGCCAAGTACCTGATGGTTGAGCCTTTTTAGCTCTATCTGGAGGTGTTCTGACAAAGGCTATGCACCCTTTTCAACAAGTACACAAAATTTGCAGTGATCATACACCTCTATTGCAGAATAATTTCCCATATATACCATATGTTGGAAGAATGTGTTTTAAATTAGGCACACCCACCTCTACCTGGCAAGGAATGTCCTTAAAATACATGCCTCCATACATTTAATACATTATAACAATAATCTCGATCTCGCCTTTTAAACGGAAATCTGAAATATGCACTGCTTCACAAATCGGGGTAAACCTCTGTGCCTACTAGGTATACTTTCACTCTTCACAACTCTCACCCTGTGCTTGTGCAAACACAAAGGGCCTGATTCATGTTCGGACACAACCTGCACACAACTTTTGAAAAAGAGCACAGCATTTCAGCATAGTTCTGATCATATGCAGATCTCAAGATATGTTTCCATTTGAGTCTGGGTGTAAGTATGCTCTGCCTAAGCTTTATTTGCCGTATGTAGACAGATGCAACAGACTTCACTATCGCACAAGTGTATGTTCACTAAAAGGTCACATCAGAACACAATAAAAAAAATAAATGAACAACACTTTTTTTTTAAACATATTTTATTAGGATTTTTACAGCCGTTTTACAGTGTAACGATAAACTCGAAGAAAACAATCACCAGTAAGGAAAATAAACATTAGAATTGAGAGATAAAGGAGAAGAAGGAAAGAAACAGTGATGGAGCTTAGGCAAAAGGTCTAAGAGAAGACCTTAAGCAGGGAGGGGAAGAAGGGATATGTTAGCAGGGAAGGAGGAGGAGGGGAAAGCCCGGCCTGGAGCCATGTCTGGTGTCAGATATTTAGCTTGAAGGCTATCAAAGGGGCTGGCTTCACCAGTGCATCAAGAGGGTCGCCTGACATCTGGACCGTGATAAAAAAAGCCATGAGCTCCAAATGGCATGGAATTTGTTAGGTTGCTCATTAATAATACTTGTGATGTATTCACAGTGGTATGTCTGCGAGACCCTGTTGATCATTTCTGGGTTATTTCCAGGTAGCTGCTATCGCACACTTGGCGGCATTGAGTATGTGTACTTATCGACATCAGGAACTGATCTGTGTAAGAGAGAGTAAGAAGGGCAAGGAGGTAGAATCATAGAGGTAATGTTACGGATTAGATTATGAACCCTTTGCCAGTACCTCATGATCTTGGTGCAAGACCACCACAGGTGATGGAATGAGACATACTGGCCACAGAGTCTGCAGCAAAGCTTGGTGGAAGTAGGATATATGGTTTGTAGGTGGATGAGGACCAGGTACCATCTATAGAGTAATTTATATGAATTCTATTTAGTGTGCACATAGATGGAGCTCTTATCAACTTGCGTTCTGATCTTGGACCATTCAGAAACGTTCAATTCCTCGCCCATGTCTTCTTCCCATTTAAGCTTGTAGCAATCTTTGGCTGGTTGATAAAATGCCAGCAATCACCAGTAAAAAGTAGAGATTAATCCAGTTGGGAGGGATTTGCTCAAACATAAGGATTTAATGGGCAAAAGATGATAAAGCAATCTTAAATCCAGGGATCGAACAGTAGAGGTAGCGTAGTTGAAGATACTGGTAGAAATGGTCATGGGGAATGTTAAAGTGCCATTGGAGGTCTACAAATTCCATAAAAATTTGCATGGGTGCTCTCTCTGGGTGAAACCGAAGACCTTGTCAGAACCAATGTTTAATGGTGGAGTGTTGTAGTCCCGGAGGAAAAGCGGGATTATCCCAAAGGGGAAATTTAATATCAGGATTCTTTAATAAATATAATGCATGGGTGCTGTGGACTCAAATCTGAAGAGAGAAATGGGTAGTAGAGGGGAGTAGTGAGAGGAGGGGACGGGGGTGTTTGAGAGGTATCCACAAAAGAGTGTAAGGGTAAAGCAGCTGTAGAAAATTGTAAATGAATAACTCTTAACAGTATAAACATTAATATAAATATGGATTTTTAAAAATATTTTTTTTTACATTAAATACATAAATTAAGATGATTTTAATACGTACTATACAAGCAATGTATTTTTATAGTCAATCTTCCTTGCATACACATTTCTTTACTTATCTAGTGAAACACAGATGTGTTGTTTTGAATACAAAGTCTATGCCGTGCAAGTCATTACTATCAGTCAGCACCTACACCTGCCCTGTAGCTGGTGCAAATTATACGGCTTAAAAAAATATACATAGAGAAACCCAGGACTTGAATGGGCCGTAACTGCGTCTGCATGCCGTTGACATGTCCTTACTGTACATTGTTCTTCCGCCCCTTCCCTCCCCCGCTCCTCCCTAGGCAGTAGTAAGTGTCATTGGCATTCAGATTTGACTCACATACACATAAGGTCTGTTTCTGAGCATGCGCAGGGCAATTTCAAGCAATAGGACTTACATTCGAACATGAATCAGTCCCACAGTGTGTATAATCTCAGAGATTGAAAACCAAGCCACCTAGAAACCTTTTTCACTCATATTATAATGTCCCAATCCATCTAACCTACAGTACACTTAGAGCATAATATTGGGAGCTATGCTCATTAGGGGGAAACAGATAAGTTTACTGTAATAATGGTGCAGAAGATGGGGTAGAATACTGTTTTTTATTGAGTATTGAGTGTTGCACTAGAATTTATTGAACAGAAAAGTGTTTCTGATTAACTCAAAATTCCTGTCTAATTGAATCACAGATCATTCACAATATTGCATGCATTCCACATGTATCCCTCAGATATGGTACACAACCATATTGTTTGCTCTGGGAATGTAAAGTGCAATTTCATCCACAGACCCAGTGAAGCAGTAATACACATGGTCCGACAATAATGTACAATGGTAGCCGGTTTCTGAAGAAAATAACTCTGGAATATGAGAATACCAAACTCAGCAAATGTTTTAGCAAGTGATGTATTTGTAATAATGAATACTGTTCAAATGTACTGCCAGTCAGATTATAAAAAGTTTGTTTAAAGCATCAGAAAAATGTGTTTTGCAGACTGTACGTATTGTTGGACAAATGAAATGATGCAAATACAAGAGTAAAGAACAGGCAGCTTATAATGTATGCACACAAAAGAAATTGTCTTTGTTCGCACAATGACATCCTCATTACTATTACATAGATTTGTATTGGTGTGAGGGGGTGCTCGTTCAACTTGATTAAGTACTGTTGACAAAGGAAAAGGAGTACAGTTGAAAACAGAAACACTCCAGTCTATCGTTCTTATAATATCCTAATAGTAGTTGCAACTATACTTTTATTAACGATACCTTGCAATTATTCTTTTATAACCAGGTCATAGCAAGACAAACTTATTAAAATTAGTATAGAAAGGTGAAAAAAAGTAAAAAAATTGTGTCACTAAATTTTTATTACAGACCCTTCAGTGGAATCAGTAATGAGATGTATGTGTGTGTGTGTGTCTCCAAATCTCATGTCTTACATATGTATTATCCAATAAACTATTTTTGGAACATGTTTAGTTTTATTGATCCTCTTGATTTATTCTTTATATTAAACCTTATATTCTTATGTCTGACACAGTAAATATCATGTCACTTATTTACTGTCTAATAGTGTGGATTTTTTCTTTCTTTATCATTACCAGGGATGTTATTTATCATTGCCTGAGGACATTCATATCTTACACTTATATCAAGGATGTTATTCTCTTATATTGATATATAAATACAGGAACATCCAGTACTCAAAATATTAGAGATGAGCGCACTCGGATTTTGTGAATCCGAGCCCACCCGACCCTTTCCGATCCGAGTCGGATCCGAGACAGATACGGGTATTGGCGCCAAATGAAAACTTGAAACCGAGGCTCTGAGTCATAATCCCGTTGTCGGATCTCGCGATACTCGGATCCTATAAATTCCCCGCTAGTCGCCGCCATCTTCACTCGGGCATTGATCAGGGTAGAGGGAGGGTGTGTTAGGTGGTCCTCTGTCCTGGTAGATCTCGTGCTGTGCTGTTTAGTTCTGTGCTGTGCTGTGCTGTGCTGTGCTGTGCTGTGTTCTGCAGTATCAGTCCAGTGGTGCTGTGTGCTGTGCTCTGTCCTTCTGAGGTCAGTGGTGCTGCTGGGTCCAGTGCTGTGTCCTGTTCAGTCCAGTGGTGCTGTGTCCTGTGCTCTGTGCTTCTAAGGGCATAGTTATTTCCCCAATATTCCCCTGTGTTTAAAAAAATAAAAAAAAGTTATTTAAAAAAATACCAAAAACTAATTTAATTTTTTTTAATTACCACAAAATTTGCACAACCAATCCTGCAGTATAAGCCCATTGGTACTGCAATATTACCAAGTTCACACATTCAGCAGTAAAAGTCCAGTGGTACTGCAATATTACAAAGTTTACACATTCTGCAGTATCAGTCCAGTGGTGCTGTGTCCTGTGCTCTGTCCTGCTGAGTTCCGTAGTGCTGCTGGGTCCTGTGCCGTGTCCTGTTCAGTCCAGTGGTGCTGTGTCCTGTGCTCTGTGCTTCTAAGGGCATAGTTATTTCCCCATTATTCCCAAGTTTTTAAAAAATAAAAAAAAAGTTAAAAAAAAATTACAATTAAAAATTAAAAAAAAAATATATATAATTATAACCAAATTTGCAAAACCAATCCAGCAGTATAAGTCCATTGGTACTGCAATATTACAAAGTTCACACATTCTGCAGTATCAGTCCAAAAAGCCCAAGTTAAGAAAAAGTAGCAAAAAGAGAAACTTAAAATCATCTGAGGAGAAACGTAAAGTTGCCAATATGCCATTTACGACACGGAGTGGCAAGGAACGGCTTAGGCCCTGGCCCGTGTTCATGACTAGTGGTTCAGCTTCACCCACGGATCTTAGCCCTCCTCCTCCTCCCCCCCCCTACAAATTGGAATTCAGACCAGTTGAGGGTTTTATTATTATATTGTGGGGACCACTCTATCTATACCACACTACAACTCTATACCACTCTATTTAATACTTTAATTCTATTTAATACTTTAATTCTATTTAATACTTTAATTCTATTACTAATTACCATAAAGAGGAACTGCCGCTTCTATTTAATACTTTAATTCTATTAGTAGTTACCATAAAGAGGAACAAAATAAACCAATTTTACCAAAAGTATAATATGACTTAGACTTACAAACACTACACTTGAAAGATGGTGCCTTTAAATGAAAAAGTCAGTCTTCATTGCACGACTATGTGCAACAGGGACAGTTTTTTGGTTTACAAAGTCAACCAATAACACTTCGACCCTGTCTGTCTTTAACATACTTGATGGGATCTCAATGACGAATTGTCTGTACCATGTTTGGAGGAGGTATTGTGGCCCCGGCACCAAATTTACTACCGGGGCCACTCCACTGTGCAGTCCATATTTAGGTGTATCATATATTAAACAACGGTGACAGTTGATGCCCAATTTTTTAATTATATTGTGGCCTCGGTACCAAATTGTGTACCGGGGCCACCACACTACGCAGTCCATACCCTTTTTTGGTGGAATTCTGACACGTGGAGGGTTTTTTAATTATATTGTGGCCTCGGTACCAAATTGTGTACCAGGGCCACCACACTACATTGATCAGGGTAGAGGGAGGGTGTGTTAGGTGGTCCTCTGTTCTGGTAGATCTCGTGCTGTGCTGTTTAGTTCTGTGCTGTGCTGTGCTGTGCTGTGCTGTGTTCTGCAGTTTCAGTCCAGTGGTGCTGTGTGCTGTGCTCTGTCAATTTTAAGTTCAGTGGTGCTGCTGGGTCCTGTGTGCTGTGTCCTGTTCAGTCCAGTGGTCCTGTGTCCCGTGCTCTGTGCTTATAAGGGCATAGTTATTTCCCCAATATTCCCAAGTGTTTAAAAAATGTAAAAAAAGTTAATAAAAAAAATACAAAAAACTAATTAATTTTTTTTTTAATTACAACAAAATTTGCCAAACCAATCCTGCAGTATAAGCCCATTGGTACTGCAATATTATCAAGTTCACACATTCAGCAGTAAAAGTCCAGTGGTACTGCTGCAATATTACAAAGTTCACACATTCTGCAGTATCAGTCCAGTGGTGCTGTGTGCTGTGCTCTGTCAATTTTGAGTTCAGTGGTGCTGCTGGGTCCTGTGTGCTGTGTCCTGTTCAGTCCAGTGGTCCTGTGTCCCGTGCTCTGTGCTTCTAAGGGCATAGTTATTTCCCCAATATTCCCAAGTGTTTAAAAAATTTAAAAAAAGTTAATAAAAAAAAAATACAAAAAACTAATTAAAAAACAATTTAATTACAACAAAATTTGCAAAACCAATCCTGCAGTATAAGCCCATTGGTACTGCAATATTACCAAGTTCACACATTCAGCAGTAAAAGTCCAGTGGTACTACTGCAATATTAGAAATGTCACACATTCTGCAGTATCAGTCCAGTGGTGCTGTGTGCTGTGCTCTGTCAATTTTGAGTACAGTGGTGCTGCTGGGTCCTGTGTGCTGTGTCCTGTTCAGTCCAGTGGTCCTGTGTCCCGTGCTCTGTGCTTCTAAGGGCATAGTTATTTTCCCAATATTCCCAAGTGTTTAAAAAATTAAAAAAAAGTTAATAAAAAAAAAATACAAAAAAATAATTAAATTTTTTTTTAATTACAACAAAATTTGCCAAACCAATCCTGCAGTATAAGCCCATTGGTTATGCAATATTACCAAGTTCACACATTCAGCAGTAAAAGTCCAGTGGTACTGCTGCAATATTACAAAGTTCACACATTCTGCAGTATCAGTCAAGTGGTGCTGTGTGCTGTGCTCTGTCAATTTTGAGTTCAGTGGTGCTGCTGGGTCCTGTGTGCTGTATCCTGTTCAGTCCAGTGGTCCTGTGTCCCGTGCTCTGTGCTTCTAAGGGCATAGTTATTTCCCCAATAATCCCAAGTGTTTAAAAAATTAAAAAAAAAGTTAATAAAAAAAAATAAAAAAAAATAAAAAAATTAAATTACAACAAAATTTGCAAAACCAATCCTGCAGTATAAGCCCCTTGGTACTGCAATATTACCAAGTTCACACATTCTGCAGTATCTTGTGCTACATATAATGGAGACCAAAAATTTGGAGGATAAAGTAGGGAAAGATCAAGACCCACTTCCCCCTAATGCTGAAGCTGCTGCCACTAGTCATGACATAGACGATGAAATGCCATCAACGTTGTCTTCCAAGCCCGATGCCCAATCTCCTAGTACAGGACATGTAAAATCCAAAAAGCCCAAGTTCTCAAAAAAAAAGCAAAAAGAGAAACTTAAAATCATCTGAGGAGAAATGTAAAGTTGGCAATATGCCATTTACGACACGTAGTGGCAAGGAACGGCTTAGGCCCTGGCCCGTGTTCATGACTAGTGGTCCATCTTCACCCAAGGATTTTAGCCCTCCTCCTCCTCCCCCCCCTACAAAAAATTGAAGAGAGTTATGCTGTCAGCAACAAAACAGCAAACAACTCTGCCTTCTAAAGAGAAATTATCACAAATCCCCAAGGCGAGTCCAAGGGTGTTGGTGGTTGTCAAGCCTGATCTTCCCATCACTGTACGGGAAGAGGTGGCTCGGGAGGAGGCTATCGATGATGTAGCTGGCGCTGTGGAGGAACTTGATGATGAGGATGGTGATGTGGTTATTGTAAATGAGGCACCAGGGGGGTACACAGCTGATGTCCATGGGATGAAAAAGCCCATCGTCATGCCTGGTCAGAAGACCAAAAAATGCACCTCTTCGGTCTGGAGTTATTTTTTTTCCAAATCCGGACAACAAATGTATGGCCATATGTAGCTTATGTAAAGCTCAAATAAGCAGGGGTAAGGATCTTGCCCACCTAGGGACATCCTCCCTTATACGTCACCTGAATAACCTTCATAGTTCAGTGGTTAGTTCAGGAACTGGGGCTAGGACCGTCATCGGTACAGGGACACCTAAATCCCGTGGTCCAGTTGGATACACACCAGCAACACCCTCCTCGTCAACTTCCTCCACAATCTCCATCAGATTGAGTCCTGCAGCCCAAGTCAGCAGCCAGACTGAGTCCTCTCCAATACGGGATTCATCCGAGGAATCCTGCAGCGGTACGCCTACTACTGCCACTGCTGCTGTTGCTGCTGTTAGTCAGTCATCTTCCCAGAGGGGAAGTCGTAAGACTGCTAAGTCTTTCACAAAACAATTGACCGTCCAACAGTCGTTTGCCATGACCACAAAATACAATAGTAGTCACCCTATTGCAAAGCGTATAACTGCGGCTGTAACTGCAATGTTGGTGTTAGACGTACGACCGGAGTCCGCCATCAGTGGAGTAGGATTTAAAGGGTTGATGGAGGTATTGTGTCCCCGGTACCAAATCCCGTTGAGATTCCACTTCACTAGGCAGGTGATACCAAAAATGTACAGAGAAGTACGATTAAGTGTCCTCAGTGCTCTGAAAAATGCAGTTGTACCCACTGTCCACTTAACCACGGACATGTGGACAAGTGGTTCTGGGCAAACGAAGGACTATATGACTGTGACAGCCCACTGGGTAGATGCATCACCTTCCGCAGCAACAGCAACAGCTGCATCAGTAGCAGCATCTACAAAATGGCTGCTCGTGCAAAGGCAGACAACATTGTGTATAACAGGCTTTAATAAGAGGCACAACGCTGACAACATGTTAGAAAAACTGAGGGAAATTATCTCCCAGTGGCTTACCCCACTTAGACTCTCATGGGGATTTGTGGTGTCAGACAATGCCAGTAACATTGTGCGGGCATTAAATATGGGCAATTTCCAGCACGTCCCATGTTTTGCACACAGCATTAATTTGGTGGTGCAGCATTACCTGAAGAGTGACAGGGGTGTGCAGGAGATGCTTGCGGTGGCCCGCAAAATTGCTGGACACTTTCGGCATTCAGCCAGTGCCTACCGCAGACTAGAGGCACATCAAAAAAGCATGAACCTGCCCTGCCATCACCTCAAACAAGAGGTTGTGACGCGCTGGAACTCCACCCTCTATATGCTGCAGAGGATGGAGGAGCAGCAAAAGGCCATTCAGGCCTACACAGCCACCTACGACATAGGCAAAGGAGTGGGGATGCGCCTCAGTCAAGCGCAGTGGAGACTGATTTCCGTGTTGTGCAAGGTTCTGCAGCCATTTGAACTTGCCACACGAGAAGTCAGTTCCGACACTGCCAGCCTGAGTCAAGTCATTCCCCTGATCAGGCTGTTGCAGAAGCAGCTGGAGAAAGTGAGGGAGGAGCTGGTAAACCATTGCAATCCAACAAAGCATGTAGCTCTTGTGGATGAAGCCCTTCGTACGCTTTGCCAGGATCCGAGGGTGGTCACTATTTTAAAGTCAGAGGAATACATTCTGGCCACCGTTCTCGATCCTCGGTTTAAAGCGTATGTTTTGTCTCTGTTTCCGGCGGACACAAGTCTGCAGCGGTGCAAAGACCTGCTGGTCAGGAGATTGTCCTCTGAAGAGGACCGTGACATGCCAACAGCTCCACCCTCATTTTCTTCCACATCTATGGCTGCGAGGAAAAAGCTCAGTTTTCCTAAAAGAGCCGCTGGCGGGGATGCTGATAACATCTGGTCCGGACTGAAGGACCTGCCAACCATTGCAGACATGTTTACTGTCGCTGCATTGGATGCTGTCACAATTGAAAAAATGGTGGAGGATTATTTTGCTGACACCATCCAAATAGACATGTCAGACAGTCCATATTGTTACTGGCAGGAAAACAAAAAGGCAGTTTGGAAGCCCCTGTACAAACTGGCTCTATTTTACCTGAGTTGTCCCCCCTCCAGTGTGTACTCGGAAAGAGTTTTTAGTGCAGCGGGGAACCTGGTCAGTGAGCGGCGAAGGAGGTTGCTTCCTCACAACGTTGAAAAAATGATGTTTATAAAAATGAATAATCAATTCCTCAATGAAGTACAGCACTGCCCTCCAGATAGTACAGAGGGACCTGTCGTTGTGGATTCCAGTGGGGACGAATTGATAATGTGTGAGGAGGAGGAAGTACACACTGTAGGGGGAGAGGAATCAGAGGTTGAGGATGAGGACGACATCTTTCCTCAGTAGAGCCTGTTTAGTTTGTACAGGGAGAGATGAATTGTTATTTTGGTGTGGGGGCCCAAACAAAGCAATCATTTCAGCCACAGTTGTTTGGTAGGCCCTGTTGCTGAAATGATTGGTTTGTTAAAGTGTGCATGTCCTATTTCAACAACATAAGGGTGGGTGGGAGGGCCCAAGGACAATTCCATCTTGTAACTATTTTTTTGGCATTATGTGACCATTCAACAGTCGTTTGCCATGTTCAAAAAGTAAGAGAAAATGTCAACAAATTCAAAAAATTAAATCAAAAGTTAAATGCCCTGTCATTATTTAAAACAAGAGGGTTTGACGTGCTAGAATTAGTGTAGTGTTAATATGTTATAAACACTACACTTGGAACTTGGAGGAGGTATTGTGGCCCAGGTATCAAATTTAGTACCGGGGCCACTCCACTACACAGTCCAGAATTTTTTTTTGGGAAATTCAGAGCTGTGGAGGGTTTTTTATTAATTATATTGTGGTGACCACTCCTCTACGCAGTCCAGATACATTTATTGGTGCGAATCATACAAGTTCAGGGTTTTTAAATTATATTGTGGTGACCCACTCCTCTACGCAGTCCAGGTACATTTTTTGGTGCGATAAGACCAGTTGATGGTTTTCTTATTACATTGTGGTGACCCACTCCTCTACGCAGTCCAGATACATTTATTGGTGCGAATCATACAAGTTCAGGGTTTTTAAATTATATTGTGGTGACCCACTCCTCTACGCAGTCCAGGTACATTTTTTGGTGCGATAAGACCAGTTGATGGTTTTCTTATTACATTGTGGTGACCCACTCCTCTACGCAGTCCAGATACATTTATTGGTGCGAATCATACAAGTTCAGGGTTTTTAAATTATATTGTGGTGACCCACTCCTCTACGCAGTCCAGGTACATTTTTTGGTGCGATAAGACCAGTTGATGGTTTTCTTATTACATTGTGGTGACCCACTCCTCTACGCAGTCCAGATACATTTATTGGTGCGAATCATACAAGTTAAGGGTTTTTAAATTATATTGTGGTGACCCACTCCTCTACGCAGTCCAGGTACATTTTTTGGTGCGATTAAGACCAGTTGATGGTTTTCATATGATATTGTGGTGACCCACTCCTCTACGCAGTCCAGATACATTTATTGGTGTGAATCATACAAGTTCAGGGTTTTTAAATTATATTGTGGTGACCCACTCCTCTACGCAGTCCAGATACATTTATTGGTGCGATAAGACCATTTGATGGTTTTCTTATTATATTGTGGTGACCCACTCCTCTACGCAGTCCAGATACATTTATTGGTGCGAATCATACAAGTTCAGGGTTTTTAAATTATATTGTGGTGACCCACTCCTCTACGCAGTCCAGGTACATTTTTTGGTGCGATTAAGACCAGTTGATGGTTTTCTTATTATATTGCGGTGACCCACTCCTCTACGCAGTACAGATACATTTATTGGTGCGAATCATACAAGTTCAGGGTTTTTAAATTATATTGTGGTGACCCACTCCTCTACGCAGTCCAGATACATTTATTGGTGCGAATCATACAAGTTCAGGGTTTTCTTATTATATTGTGGTGACCCACTCCTCTACGCAGTCCAGAAAGATACCTCGTTGCAACGTTTTGGACTAATAACTATATTGTGAGGTGTTCAGAGTACACTGTAAATTAGTGGAAATGCTTGTTATTGAATGTTATTGAGGTTAATAATAGCGTAGGAGTGAAAATAAGCCCAAAAACTTGATTTTTGAACTTTTTATGCTTTTTTCAAAAAAAATCCGAATCCAAAACCTTAAATCCGAACCAAAACCTTTCGGCAGGTGTTTTGCGAAACAAATCCGAACCCAAAACATCGTGAAAATCCGAATCCAAAACACAAAACACGAGACACCAAAAGTCGCCGGTGCACATCCCTACAAAATATCATGCTGTAATAGATGGTATTGTATGTTCCCACGGGAGGATCATATCCCGGGAGGATAACGTTTATGTAGCATTTTTTGGAGAAATCTCTATATAAAGCAGTACTGTTGTAGAAACCACTATATTAAAAACTTTGTTTTCACACCTCATTACCGGTTCCACTAAAAGGTCTGAAAAAAAAAATTAGTGTATAATTTTCTTTCTTTTTTCACCTTTCTATACTAATTTTTATACATTCTCCTTGCTATGACTTGGTAATAATATAGTAATTTTAAGGTATTATTAATAAAAGTTTTAACTACAATGAGGAAATTATAATAACAATAGACTGGAGTGCTCCTGTATTCAACTCTCCTTTTTTTCCTTTGTAAACAGCTTATAATGTATCCCCAGTGTTAGTGACAATTGTCTGTTCCATTGTCATGGTCTTCTTCTCCAAGTTTAAATCTCCAACACCTTCTGACAGACACTGTGGTGCCATTCACACTGTACTCACCAATGAATTCTCAGCCATTCCACAGCTTTGTCATCGACATTAGCATACAGGAAAATACCCCATCATCAGAATCATCCTTCTCATTTCTTCTAGTATACAAAGAGTTGCTTTTAAGTCATTATTATTATTATATGTTATAAGTCTTCCCGATGTGATAGGACAGACCCCCACCATGAGTGAGAAGTTACAGAACTATACAAGGTGTCCAGCTGTCATCTCGTGAAGGGACCTGGGGGTAAATGTATCAAGCTCCGATTTTTCCAGCGATTTAAAATTGCGGCAAATCACGGGTAATAATAACCCGCAATTTGAGTACCCAAGTCGCCAGATGTATTAAGCTGCGTTTTTTACTCTGATCTTCAAAATTGCTGGTCATCTCTAGCGATTTGCCAACTCTCCCGTATATCACTAACTCTCCCGTGTTTAGGTAAAAATTGTCATATAAAACACACTGCTTCCTAGATGCGAGATTGTCAAACACATCACTGTTACACTGCCTGCCTATACAGCCACAGGTCCCGGCGTCTGTCAAAGGTTTAAAAATAGATGAATGTCTGAAAAAAAATATGCATGGGATCCCTCGCGACCGAGCACCATTAACCCTAGTGCTGCCAGCCTACTGCTGTGAAAATCGGAAAAAAACATCTTGCAGAAGAAATTCCTACCTCTATTTGTGCAGTGCATGTCTGCATGCCACATCGCCAGTTATTAAGTCTCTTCCATATTGTTACTTTATGAATAAATTAGATTGGAGTTTAAAATTTTATGTAATTTTCTCTCATTACTGAATTTATGTTTAAGGGTTTTTGAGCGCCTCTTAATTTTTTATTGTTTGTTTATTATTGTATAGGGTTGCAGTGCCCCTAGAGGCAGCCATTTCTCTTATACACTTCATCATCATCATCATCATCATCATCATTTATTTATATAGCGCCACTGATTCCGCAGCGCTGTACAGAGAACTCACTCACATCAGTCCCTGCCCCATTGGGGCTTACAGTCTAAATTCCCTAACACACACATACACAGACTAGGGTCAATCTTGTTAGCAGCTAATTAACCTACAAGTATGTTTTTGGAGTGTGGGAGGAAACCGGAGCACCCGGAGGAAACCCACGCAAACACGGTGAGAACATACAAACTCCACACAGATAAGGCCACTTACAATACACTTACAATTGTGTTACATTATCTGACCACTTCCAAACATATACTGTAGATAACTGTGGTTAATTTTATCACACATATTTTGCTTGTTACATAATTATATACTGCGTGATCTGTGCTGTGTATTGTGTTCACTAATTATTTTCCATATTTCATGTACCTATACATTTTCCAAACAGGTCCCAACATTCCGCGATATATAAAAGAATCCAGTACCACATTATGAAAGCTGCAATAACTGGCAGGTGAGAGCAACACCATTTTAATACATAATGGGGGAAATTCAATTGATAGCAATGTGGTACTCAGACATCGCTCCGCACACATTGCCGGCAATTAAAGTAGAAACTTCTGACAAAATCTCCGCCGCAAAGTGTCTCAGAGACGTTTCGGGAACACTTTGTGGTTAATTGGATTCCGCCCATAAGGTCATGTGTCACTATGTGGTGTGGCCACACCCCCTTCTCCTGCTATGTATCTGCATAGTTAGTGGGGCCAGGGTTTAAATTGTGCATAGTTGGGGGGGCTCCCAATATTTCTTTCTTGTCCCTAGATTCTAATTAGCGTTCCTTCAGTCTATGCAACAACGGACATTCGGTTTCGCAACACACAGTGAACCACAGGTATTAGACGTATTACGTACTTTCCTGCTTTATACGACGCGTCCGTCCATCCACCCTTTGTTGAGGAACCGAATATCGTAAGCGTTGCATACCTGCCGGTAACGTAATTCCTAACTCACAAGCCCCCAAATTATTAAAGTAATTCTATCGTTTTAAAATAAGCATTGCCCAATCAATTGTATGTGTATCCAAAGCACATGGTGGTTTATTTTAGCAGATGTAAATAGTCAACAATTCAATACATTATTATATTATGATACAGTACAGTACAACACAGCCAATACCAAAAGATAAGTACATACCAAATGCAATCGCTTGCGCACGCTGCGCACCCACCGGACCCGATGGACAATATTCTGTATAGAATATTGTGTCAGAGTTGACTGAGGCCCCAGTGAGATGCAACTAATATATATACAGTCAGTGTTTCATTGTGAACAATAGAGATGACGTAGATTGTTTCTATAGGTCCAGACGTTGGGTGGGTCCAGGCCAGACAGGTAATAGGTTGATTCAATCTAAGGAATCCAAAGGTGGGGGTCTTCTGTCCAGGGGGTCTGCTCCTTTTCATAGCCAGTATCATACAAAGGTTTACTCTCTAATATCAATAACTAAAGTATGCAATGTGCGATCTCTTCGCCGACTGCACCGGACAGCTGCTGATGATTAGGGCTTCAATATGATATCAGGCATGACACCTTTCCTATTACCTAAACCTTTAATAACACTACAATGTACATATAATCAACATATATATATATATATATATATATATATATATATATATATATATATATATATAGACTAATAATAAACCGAATACTATCTGCTCCTGAATTACAGTGTAACAGAACCAATATGAAATTATATAAATAACTAACTGTTGTAATGCGAGTGTGTGCGTGCGTATTTTACCGTGCGAACGCACCACGTCACGAAACACGTGGCGTACGCTTCGCAATACGCACGGCAAACCAATATTAAACCAATATACTTTCGTTCATCCAATTATACGACTTTGACAACTGTTTCCAGTGGTGGGATTCAGCCGGTTCTCACCAGTTCGCCAGAATCGATACCTAATTTTAGGCTCAGTTCGGCAAACCGGTGACTACAGACTGAGTCCACCCTCTTCGTTGGTGGGGGAGCAGGGTCCTTTAAAAAAAATTTAAAAAAAATACTCACCTATTCGCAGCGTAAGCACTCCTCCTCACTGCTCTGTCCACACTGAATGTCGGGCGTGACGTCATCACACCCGACGTTCAGTGATGAGCGGCGCAGAGAGGAGTCGGCAAGCAAGAAGAGAAGAAAAGAGAAGAAAGAAGAGAGTGTGAAAAGGGGCAAAAGCAGAATGGCAGAGTGTTTTGAGGGGCAACAGCAGCATGACACAGTGTGAAGAGGGGCAAAGGCATTTTGAGGGGCAAAAGCAGCATGACACAGTGTGAAGAGGGTCAAAGGCAGTATGACAGAGTGTGAAGAGGGGCAAAAGCAGAATGTCAGTGTTTTGAGGGGCAAAGCAACATGACACAATGTGAAGAGGGGCAAAGGCAGCATGTCAGAGTGTTTTGAGGGGCAAAAGCAGCATGATAGAGAGTGAAGGGGGAGCAAAGCAGCATGGTAGAGTGTTTTGAGGGGCAAAAGCAGCCTGGCACAATGTGAAGGAGGGCAAAAGCAGCAAGACACAGTGTGAAGAGGGGCAAAAGCAGCATGGCAGAGTGTTTTGAGGGGCAAAAGCAGCATGGCAGAGTGTGAAGGGGGAGCAAAGCAGCATGGTAGAGTGTTTTGAGGGGCAAAAGCAGCATGGCACAGTGTGAAGAGGGGCAAAAGCAGCATGGCAGAGTGTTTTGAGGGGGCAAAAGCAGCAAGACACAGTGTGAAAAGGGGCAAAAACAGCATGGCACAGTGTGAAGGGCGGTAAAAGCAGCATGGCACAGTGTGAAAGAAGGTAAAAGCAGCATTGCACAGTGTGAAGAGGGGCAAAATCAGCATGGCAGAGTGTGAAGAGGGGCAAAAGCAGCATGGCAGATTGGGAAGGGGTAAAAGCAGCATGGCTCAGTGTGAAGGGGGTAAAAGCAGCATGGCACAAAAATCTTTCTTATAACATAATCTAGTTTTTTGTACCTATTTTATTGTTCTTATTTGAATATTAAATGCATGAAATATTAAACTACCTTTTGGTATATCTTTTTGTATACTTAAAACAGTCATTAGGGCAGAGAACCGGTTGCTAATTTATTTGAATCCCACCACTGCCTGTTTCCACCTGTGAACAACTCACTAGCCCTTAATAAGCAAATTCAGCAAATAAAGTTGCACCCAATAGAAACACCTGTACGTAAATATACGTTGCGTTTTCCTTTAGCTATTTTTAGGGGCTCCAGAACTGCTTATCAGTGGCGCTGCGCCATATAGGTACATGGTAGTTTCACTTAATAGGATTTAGTGCACAATCCATGGTGCAAAGTGTAAGGACAATCCCAAAAGAAACATGTCTACAGTAATTATTTTTTTTGTTTTATGCAATACCATAGGGCAGGCTTGGCTAACCTGTGGAACTACAGGTGTTTGTGAAACTACAAGTCCCAGCATACCCTTTCAGCAATAAGCTGCAATTTATTAGCAAAGCATGCTGGGGCTTGTAGTTTCAAAACACCTGGAGTGCCACAGGTTAGCCAAGTCTGCCATAGGGAAACAATACTAATGATAATAAATGTTAGAGATTTTTAAAATACAATTTCTGCAAATGTATGCAATAATATGCGTATCACATCCTGGTAACAGACGACTGTTTCCATTCAAACATACACAAATTCCTTGAATCAAGTACACTTTTTCAATTAAATATTTTAATACATTTCTAACAAAGTTATATTGCTTACAACATATTTTTCAGATTAGAGATATAAACTAGAAGCAATAATTGGGTTTATCTGTATTTGGAGATAAGAACACCGGAGACAGCAGCGATGAACTTGTCCCAGGCAGCATGGGCTGTTGCATCAAACGCAGCTGGGAAGTGGGAAGCCAGAACAACCAGGATGCAGTGAGACAGCAGCTGCAAGAGACATTTATGTCAGTCACTATCGATCATTTCAAATATCAGCCTTCAATAAAACATATCAATACACAATAAATCCTTTCAGAAAAAATTCTTACTAAAATATAACATACAGCTTGCAATTTGCCTTTAATATTTACACAGACAAATATGTTTAAAAGTATTTGCATATATTCATGTGTGTGCAAACTTCACAAGAGACATTTATGTCCATCATTATTATTTTTTTAAAATATCAGCCTTCAATAAAATACATCAATACACAATCATAGCTGAGTGTTATGAAATTATATTAATAAACATTTCTTACTAATGACATAAAAATATTTGTAAAGGTATTTGAGTGTATTCATATTAGAGTAACTGTATTGTGAAACAACTAAGAACATCTATTAATACTGTGTCTCACCTTGAAGTTTCCTGGGTCCACTCTCAGGTTGTATGCATGCAGGTCACTCAGCTTGGACAGGGCTCCATCTAAGTTGTCCAGATGCTTAGCAGCATCTCCAAGGGCAGCAAGGACCTTACCTCCATGAGCCTGGAGATCAGCAGATCCGTGGCTCACATCAAAGTGGCTGAAGTAAGTCTTGGTCTGAGGGAAGCTCAGAAATAGCCTAAAATCAAAAGTTAATATTTATTAAAGAATATAAAGATTTAACTTCTAATAGGTTGTTCACAGTTACAGTGAGTACTGCAGACAATCTGATAATGCTGGCAAGGGTTTATTCTGTCAATTATTAGGCAAGTTCTCTATTTTAACTCTCCATCAAATATTAAACATGTTTCAGAAGAATAAGATATTTCATAATTTAATACTGTTTATTAAATAAACTGAAATTCTGATCTAAAGCACTATGTATGCAATTTATATTACCCTAACTAATAATCTATATTAGATTTTTTCAGATTGTTATATTACCTCTCCAAAGCTTCAGCACCGAGAGCGTTTACATTTCCGGAGACTTTGCCCCAAATGCCCACAATTGCAGCCTTCTCAGCATCAGAGAAAGTCATCTTTCTGGTGTGTGGTCACTGAGCCTGAGATGAAGACCTGAAGAGTTTGATCTGTTTCCTTGTTCTTGGTCACTTATATTTTATAGAGGAAGGGTCAGCAATTCTGGCAATGTTCCATCACTATTGGTCAGTTCTGAGTTACACCCAAACATAAGTGCTGTGATTATCTCTTGTAGAAAAGTGCTGCATATGTACAAATATATTACAGATCAGCCACATGAAAATGCATGACAGAATGTAACACATGTACTATGGAGTTTGCAAATTAGAAAGCCAAATAGTTTTTCATTTCAAAAACGTATCATTAGTTTTATCAACATTTTTGTTTCCCATGAAGTCAACTGCATGTTGTTGGTTTATTGAATAAATACAAAAATGGATAATTCATTAATTAATTAACTATATATATATATAAATATATAGATAGATATATAGATAGATAGATAGATAGATAGATAGATAGATAGATAGATAGATAGATAGATAGATAGATAGATATGTATAGTTTTGCTGGCCAGTGTAAGTTGTTCACTTTAATTACTGGTAGGATTTGCAGTGTAGTTTGGAGCCCTGGGCCCCATTGTGCTCTGTGGCAGCAGTGAGGGGGTACAGCACAATGCAATATAGATACATAACATAGCCCGTTTATAAGATACTTATTTCACCAAAATGTAATTTCTAAAAACGCAAAAGGGCATTTGTTCAGAACTTGTGCCTGTAATCGCCAACTGGCCATTGCCAGGAACTAGCATGGTGTCTGTGATTACCATCTGCCCAGAGCTGGGAACCACCACTTTAACAAAAATAATCAACTTTGTGAAACCATTAACTGGCACAGTACCTGTAATTACCAACAGCCCAGAGGCATTGATTGATTATCACAGTACCTGTAATCATCAACTGCTTAGAACCAGGAACGCACGTTCTATTTGTCATTATAAGCTGTCTGGAGAAAGGAACTAAAACAGTGCCTGTATTTACCAATTGTACAGAGCCATGAATTTGCATGGTAGACGAGTGCCACTTTAATGCCCCTGGAGCTGTACCGTGAAGAGGACGAAGAAGAGGTTCCACACAGAGGGCAGCGCAGGAGCCAGGCAAGAGGCAAGGAAAAGGAGGTTACAATTACCAGACTTCCATTCCAGTTCAGGTAAGTGTTGCACCTTTGAGGTGCTTCCCGGCATTGGTGACAGTGAATCTGGATGAATTCACTGTCAGCCAATCAGTGATTAGGACGGTAAGTCAATCAAGGCTCACGTTCGGCTATTGGAATTTTGGGCTCCGCAGTGAGTCAATTGTTGCTCAACGTTTCATTGCCCTGAGCCTTAGCAATGGCTTATATTTAAGTCAGTCCAATGGTGGAGAGGGACCCAAGAGGAGCTCCGGAGACAAATTGGAGAGTTCAAATAAGAAGACAGTGGGGCAAGTCAGAAGAGCTGCAGTTGTAGATAGAAGATGGCGTCAAGTAACAGAGTGCCAGGGAACGTTGGTTTAAAGAAATAAGACTGCTGGATGCCATCCACAGGAGAAGCAGCAGGTAAAACGCACTGAGCTTTCACGTTTCCCCCTTGCTGCTGACAAAATCTAACAGACACAGGTAAGGCCCTTGGGCACCCTATCACACAGCCATGAAACTGCATTCTATTTCTTCCACATTCAGGCCCGTGCGAATATTTTCGGGCATTGAGCCCATGCAGCATTTAGTCAGATAGATGACCCATGAGTGCCACTTGGAATTGTCGGTCCTATTTCCTTCATATCTGGGGCATATTTATTCAGGCTTATTCAGGCTTAGAAGGCTGTGGAACACAGATTTACTATCCTCAGATCCTAGGAAAAAGGACACCTTAAATCAGGTATAGCTTGTGGCTAAAACATTTTAAGGCACTATTCATTTGGGGTCAATTTAGACCTGGGATCAGGTAAGAGTTAGCCCCTGTTTATTTAGAGGTCACGCTAAGTCTGATACCTCCTTTTCATACCCTCATCCCCAGGGCCATTTTTGCAAGTGCTCAATTAGATCTGTGAATAACACCGTGTATTGTATCCTTGCACTCATTAGTCAGGCACACATCAAAGGTAGGTTCTTGAGGTGCTTCCTGGTATAGGATTCATTACTCAGGTCCCCAATAAAGGTAGGTTTTTGGTATCTTGTCCTGTATTTTCCTGTCTGTTTCGCCTTTGATTTACGATATGGATTTGTGGATGTCTTAGATAGGGTAGTCTAAACCTACTGTTAGATTTTAATGTTGCACAGCACATCGGTTACAAAGAGTGTTGCGAGGACCAGAGCACTGCTGTTGTTGTTGTTATAGTTAACATTAGAGTGGGTGGTAACTATTAGCAAGGATAGAGAGCTCTGAGGAAGGTCTATTGTGTTTTGCCTCTTTACTAGACGCCATTCCTAGAAGTCCCAGACAACCATCAAGAGAAGACAGTGCTTCTAGGGTGAGTCTTCCTCCTTTTGTTTTCCTGCAGATCTCTACTTCTGCCCATCAGCTTGGACGCTCCTTATTACCCTCCATGCTGTGTTTCTTCTGAGTAATTGTTGTCTTTCCTCTAGAACAAGCGGTGTGTGGAGGACTGAAAGTGCTAGTAGGCGTGAGTTATTTTAAATTATGTTTCTATTTATTCCACCATGGGTATTTTCACCTATAAACCTAAAAAAAGGTTGCACAGAGAATTTTTCTGGGAACAGTTCCCAAAAACAAAATGTGTATGAGCACTATTTCACTGTAAACAACTGAATGTCAAATGCAAATTCCCCACCGGAATCAATATAACTGCTACTGAGGATGCAAACTGTTTATTTCTTTGTTGTCTTCTGTAATTTTCTTTAACAACCTCTGTTTGACTGATATAAGAGAGTTATAATGCTATATGAAATAGATGACCTTTGGAATACCTGGCTCTGGTTATTTCATATAATTCTCCTAGATCGCCTTGTTAATTAGTCCTTTTGCACTTATCCTTGTGACACATACACTTACAGTAGCCAACTTCAATGTCTCATGCACACACAATAGTCTTGGTGAACAGTCCCCACAAGGCACCACACTCATACAAACATACTGGCAAGGTAGTTGGATTCCAACAAAAATGTTCCTTAGTGTGTGGCAGGGAAGTTTGACTGGATGCTCCAATGGGGCAGGGAATAATGTGAATGTTTCCATAGAATAACAACTGAGTACGCCCAAGTTGGCTACCTTACATTCTGCAGCAATTTAAAGTGCTTTGAGTCCTATTGGGAGAAAGTTGAGATTCTAAGATGTCTGTCAGATATTAAGAATACATTGCTAGCAAATCCTTTTTTAAGTTGAACAAAATCTATATAAATTGCAACAATTCATTTGAAATTGAAAAAAAAATGCGTAGCTGTTTGGTAAATTAGAGAGTTTGGACAAAGAATTCACTCTGGACCTTTTTTTGTCCACTACCAGATCTACAAACTAATTCCAGAATTTATTCTTGACAGCTAAAATAGGATGGTTGCAGCATCTATATGAGCATGGATAAAAATTCTCAAGGACATGGTTTATGTCCAACTGAGTCTTTACATCATCTCCCACATTATCGCCAGGGACCCAAGCTTGATTATCAAGACCTCTAAATCTATAGTGTTGAGTACCCCTAGTAAGATTGCTCCACAAATCTATTGCTGTGGCACTTTTAGATCTGTTGTCCTAAAAATAAACCCTCAAGTCCTCTACTGAAATCTTCCAAGTATACAATACGAACTTAACATCCGTTATCATATTCCGTGGAGAAGAAAGTTGGGGGTTGCTGGCTAGGAGACTGATGACATTGATCCTAGTCCTCCAGATTCACAAGATTATTCAGCCTTCAAGGCATATGTGATTTCATCTACCTTTACATGCAGTTGATGTTACTGGGGCTGAAGAAGCATCTGATAGCATTGGGGCAGCAGATGACACTGGAGTAGGAGGGTAAACTGATGGCCGATGGTAAGGAGGGTAAACTGGTGTCTGATGGTAAGGAGAGACAGAATGTGGCATATGGAAAGGAGGGGCACCATGTGGCATATGGGGAGGGGAAGCAGTATGTGGAATATGGGAGGGCAGCATGTTGCATATGGGAAGGAGAGTACAACTATTGCTGATGGGAAGGGGAGCAAAACATTACACAGGGGAAGGATAGGCATATGATAAAGAAGTTTGAGAGCTGAATAAAATAATAGGATGGATATCACTGTTTGAATATTGGTTCTGATCAAATGTTTGTATCATGCTCTGATATTATCAGTACTGAAGACATAATAAACTTTTGTCTAGGATCTGTTCATTGTATGAGCTAATTATAAGGACAGCCATATGTCTGACCTTATGTGAAATTACAGCATGTATTGAAGATTAGGGGGTAAATGTATGAACCTCCGGATTCTTCAACTCCAGCGAGTTCAGCGTCTTCAGCGCATAAATTTAAAGCGCGCTGCCTTGTAAAGGGAGACTTCCCTTTACAAGGCAGCGCCGCTTTAAATTTAAGCGCTGAAGACGCTGAACTCGCCGGAGTTGAAGAATCCGGAGGTTCATACATTTACCCCTAGCTCTTATAATTCATACTTGAGAGGAAACACTCAAAACTCGAGAGGACCGAACAATGATCAACTTATATACCTCAAATGAAGCTCTATATATGCCATAATAGTAATATTAGAGGAAGGACACTGTCGGAATTATATATTCTGGGACCGGAGTTCAACATATGGAATAGTATGCAGATGTTCTGGGGGGTATTCAATTGTCCACAAGTTTTTTTTCCCCCCGCAGCGTTAATAAAAAAAAAACTTCCGCGGGTTTTTAACTGCAATACCGACCGTTTTTAGTTAGCACAGTGCAAAAACTTGTGCAATTCAATTGAAAAAGAGGGAATGCTGCCCCCGCGCGCTAAACATTGTGTTTGCGAGTTTTTAGGGGAGTGAAGGGGAGTTTTAATGCGGTCATGTATAACACAAAAAAAAAGGTTTTGCATACATTTTCATACATTAAGGCTGGCAGAACGGTGATCGTTGGGGAAATTGTTCCCGGGATTTTACTCAACTCTTGACACGCTTCTAGCCATCCTTAGGACGGTAAGGGTCCACCTATTCCCCGTTATCAGTGGTCCGCCTGACGCTGCTGTTTTTATATATGTTTCTTGCTATTTGTAATAAATATCTGTTTGGGTACGGTTTTACACTATAGAATCTTCTTTTCTCTTTGGACTTTTTTATGAATGAGCGGGATTCCATATTAGAAGATCTTCCTGTGGAAGGAGTGACATCTATATTATAGGCTTGATGATATACACCTTTTGGTGAGTGCGCACCCCATAGGGGTTAAAGTTTAACCCTTTGACTTCACGTGGTGATCCAGCTTCGCTATTTAATACACGGAGATTATAGGGGTCCTTTGTCCCTTTCATTTTTTGTCTATATTTGCAGTTTGCACTATGTTTTTGTCCTTTCTTTTCTTTTGTAAGTTTGATCTATGAGGATCTATGAAGTTTCCTGGACTATATCAGAAGATCTATTTGTTCCTTGGATTTGGACTTTCTGAACTTCCTGACTGGTTTTTTACTGTTAATTTTTTGTACCCCCTGACTGGCGCTTGCTTGCATAGCATTTATTATTGCTTTATTTTCATACATTAGATTGCAGTGCATATTGTTAATAGCTACATTACAGTACTTTCATTAGCATATTTTTTATTGAACTATTTTTTAACATAGAATCATCTATACATGTCATAACACAATAGTACATACATATTTGTACGAAACACATACATAAATATAATTAATTAGTGATTTTATTTATTTATTTTAATATTTTTTTATTCTATTATTTTTCCCCAAGAAAATCAACTGTTACATGTTAGGCATTAGTGATAAACATAGTTTAACTTTTTTCCACATTATTACATGATTTGAAATAGTTTTCAGAGGTTTTTTATATTTAACACACCTCAAAGAGGTGCGAGATAAAACAGCATATTAGCCTCGCATTGGGATTCGGTTACCCTGCTTGGTGGAGGTAGATTCACTTTGGACAGCTGTCTCTTCGGCAGCAGACAGCAGACACGTCAAATGTATATACTATATACTACCAAATACCAGACAAAATAGATAATCAACCTGGATCACAAAATGGCAGGGCACTATGACTGCTTCTATTATTGCGCCTCCAACTTTATATATTGTCTGCAGAGGCCTCCTCTTCAGCCATTGGTTGTGTTTGAACACACCTTATTCCTGGTTATAGGACACTATTGTGATTGAATGACACATGGGCATCCAATCCTCCAATGGCAGGTGAGAAGAAATCAGCCATTTTAGACATGGTATAGAAAAGATCCATGACTGACGTGCCTACTTACACACATGGCCTGAGAGCTAATGAGCAAAGAGAATGTTGAAAAGTCTCATTCACCTGCAAACCTGCGGGCTGCTATGTTCTCGGGCATGGAGCTACGGGCTTACTAGGATAATGGACCACTCTCTAGGTCCAGCTGCCACAGGGCAGCAAGACTGGGGATTTTGCATAGGCTGGGGAGTCCATTGTTCAATTACAGCAGATGAAGCGACTTGCAAAGGTCTGAGCACCAGCAACAGTATTGTATCTAGTAATGTGGCTTGTATGTGTCTTCATTGGACAATGTATGTGAGGATACCGGGTTTAACATAACCTTCTGCCCCGCACAGCTGGCCTACCCGGTACCTATCCAAGGTTCAAAATCACCCAGGCAAATATCCAAAATGAAACAAATAAGTTTATTTAACAAAATGGTAGCACAAAACAGCAATAAAAATATTTAACTTGAAACAAATAACACTACAGTCTGGCACAGACAACATACAGGGTATAAAACACCTCACCAGTATCCTTGTGACTTTCAGGGACTGCTGTCTATCAATTCAAGCTTAACCCCCTCTCTCCTTTAAGGCTACAAGCCTTCAGTCACTATCACTCCGCTTTCGGTGGACACACAGCTCCCCAAGACCTGGAGAGGTATTTCAGGGCAACGGCAGTACTCCAGGGACCGATTGTCCCTTTCCTGTCAGGGGCAGAGATCTACATCTCAATGCCAGTCTGACTTCAGCTATCACTTGGTAGTGAATGCCAATTTGGTGTCCTCTAGAGCTCTCTTTTAAGCACAAAAATGACCTCATCAGCAATTTCAGGACCTGTCGGATTGGTCCTTTTCTTGTTTACCTTTTCACAGGTAAAGATACAGACAAAGGGATAGCAGATGAGTCACTCCTGATTTAATTAGGGACAGGTATTGTTCTGTGGCTATACAGCAGAGTTTGTTAAAACAGGAGAGATCACAATCCAGACACATTTACATTTAAATACACAATGCAGTCCTCTGTAATTAAACATAGAGCTCACATCTAAACAAAGACAAGAGACTGTACATTCATACAGGCCTGGTGGACAATAACCCTTTTGCCTAGACTGAAACAATGGACTAGTCTGCAAGATAAAAATACATGCTGGTAGACCTTTTCACTACTTTCAAAATAGAATATATACAAGTCTAAATAAAAAAGTATATATATAAAAAAAATATATAAAAAGTGAGCGATAATATACTTAAAACTTCAAGCAAGAACATAAATCAAAATCACTGTTGAGGCTATTGGGTATCAGTGTTTTCATCTGGTTTATCCACTTTGTCTCAATAAGTGATATATTTGCTATAAAATCTCCTCCTCGCCAGAATTTCTCTATATGTTGGATCCCTAAAAAGTTCAATTTTTTCGGGTTACACACCTGGTTATTTATAAAGTGATTGGAACCACTAAGTGTTTTCAAACCCATTCTAATATTTGCCAGATGTTCAGAAATTCTGGTTTTTAAGGGACGTTTAGTTCTTCCAATATATTGGAGGCCAGACATGCACTCCAGCATATATATAACCCCTTCCGTATTACAACTGATGTTGTGTTGAATCTCAAATTGTTTTCCAGTGGTATTAGATTTAAATGTAATAACTGGTTCAGTTGTATTCAAATTGTTGTTATTACAACCTAGGTTGTAAGGCCCTAATGAATCAGGCCCACAATATGTATATTTTCATACATTGCTAGCCAAGCCACCTGTGATCTTTCTTAACATCTCACATCTTATTCCAACCCATCTTATTCCAGCCAATCTAATGTACAATATAGAGCCAAATATTGTTGGGTTGGGTACTAATAACCGATGCTGACAACCCCGACAAGAGTGATGACGACATCTTTAGTACGAATATTGAAGAGCGTGACCTATTCTTCACAACAACTGTTTACCATACTGATTCCGAGGAAATGTGATTAATGAAGAGGGCAGCAGCACAGAATGACGTACTGTGCATGCCGACAGTAATCTTTCTTCAGTTAAGGGGGCAGTTGCAAGAGGCACCACCTCTTCAATGTTAATAAATAAGGCTTACATATTGTAGCCTTAAGGTATTCTCCAACTGCCCTCTTAACTGTAGTAAGATTACTGTCAGCATGCACAGTAGGTCATTTTGTGCTGCTGCCCTCTTCGTTAATCGCATTTCCTCAAAATCAGTATAGTAAACAGTTGTTGTGAAGAATTGGTTGCTTTCCACAATATTCATAGTGAAGATGTCGTCGTCACTCTTGTCGGGGTTGCCAGCATCGGGTATTAGATTACCACTGATATTGGCAACTATGCTCGTGAGGCACATACATATTTTATTAAGTGATGCATATGTTGGGCCATGAATTATTTGAACAGAAAATACAGAAAAGTGTTTTTTATTCACTGCAAAACCTTGTTTATTTAAGCTAATCACAGATCTTTGCGAATTGAATTTATGGAATATTTTGCAGATAATTATCATTATGAATTAAATTCTGAGTTAAATATGTACAGTAGCAAATATTTGATTGCTCTGGGAAAACTAGCACCTGTTGGAAACTCGGCTTTAGTCATTGCCAGAGCTTTTTCTCAGAACTCAGTAAATCCTGAGATATAGTAAGTGAGGGCCTGCTTTAGAGTGTGACGTAAGTCCATTTTGTGGTGTAAATATAGGTGGTTTCTTACTGCAAACCAAAATATGTCCGTGCATAGAACTGTGCATAGCTAATGCTTGTGTAAAGATACGTGATGAGGATTACAGCACCAGCAAAGCTATCTAGCAGCTTCTTATTGGCTGCTTGGTTATGGATCCCTTCATTTAAACTACTTCATTCATTAGTGTTACAGCTAAATTATGTCAAGGTGCAGCATTTCTATTTGGACACATTTGTGGGAAAGAAGATTCCAATTCAATTCATAAAGCAGTAAACAATATTTTATAATTAATTTATATTTCAATACATTTTATATGGAAAATGCAACTTTTGCATGTATTACTAACACTGAAGACACTATTTTCTCTACTTATTACATTTTATTGTGTAAAAATAAAGGTTATGGTGACTTTTGCATTTACTTCTAACTCTATCAAGGCACATCTCTACGCTATCATTGAGTGCATTTAAATCTAATTGCCTATCAGGGATTTAAATATTAGCCCAGCTGAGTGGTGGACATATCATAGAAACGCGTCAGTGATTGAGACTGTGTTTAAACATTTTAAGTCCTGAATGACTTTTGTAATTTAAATGGACAACCACCCTTAACTGCATGAAACTAGCAATGAAATCAGTGCAAAAGGCGCAGACATAGGAAACCACCAGACTAGATTGAGGACCATCCTCATTGCTAATACCTGTAATTTGGAAAATTGAATACTAACTGAGTAAGTAGCTGGAGAATTTGTGAGGTTATACATTGTTATAACTACTATGAATTAAATCTGGGACTTGTGTTCCTAAAGGAGAGTATTTATGTTTGGAGGATATTTCTCACATTATGAACTTGGAAATTGCAGAATGTAACAGTTTAACCTGGTAATCTATGAGGATTTATCCTGTAAACTTACATGATATTTAGTGAGGTGGTTTAACAATACATATATGACTTTTATTTATATACATATATGATATCTATAAATTCTGTGTTAATTTTGTAATAAAGATTCAGTTATGATTAATCCATTGCGTTTCTGATATGTTGATATAGTGTAGTAGTGCAGCTCTAATATCATCATCTCCCTCCCCATATACATATGCACTCAGTGGGAATACTGCAACGATCTGCAGCTCCGAGACGTTTCTGGATTTAAGAGCTTATGGACAAAATTCCGGGTGAATTGTTCATATTATAATTTGTATTTGTTTATTTCTAATTTTCTTATATTTTCATTTTATTCCAACCCCCCTTTTGTTGCATATACCTCATCTCGGTTACAATTCCTAACCTAAATTCCCATAGACTTTACACAATAGTAACACTATTAAATACACTCTTTCTCTTAAATAAAAGTCAAAATGTAATGCAATATGTTTTATTTAATGTGATATGTTTTATCTTTTATTTGAAGCTTATTTGATATTGTTTCATAGTTAATGTTCTCTATATTTGCTTAGCCATGATTATCTGTTTGAATTTTTGTACTTATTTGATTACCCCCCACTTATTGAAAAAATGTTATAAAACAGACTTAAAAAAAGGATCCAGGTACCACAGGGTGTGTTCTATTTCAAGTTGCTAGAATTGAGTTTTTTTATTTTATTTATTTTTTGGCAATAATTTTTACTTGTGATTTTGTATATGTTGAGGTAGGGAGATAACACTCCTTTGATTGTTTTTTCTGTTCTATAAGTATAAAGAGAAAAGGGGTTACATTTATCAATCGGTGGTTATCTAAAAACACTGATTTTCTGCATTTTGCCATTGATATTTAAAACTGCATTTATATTAAAGGCTAAACCCTCCGGGTTGTGCTTTTGCTGAAAATTGCCAATTTAACTAACGATGGCACTCGCCAGCTGGTCCCATACACGTTCAGGAAAAATGCGCTACTGCAACACTGATCCAAATTCTGGATACTAAAACTGAGAGTGTGTTGTTATTTTTCAAGGTTTAATATCCACTAGAGCTTGGAACTACTTATTTTTATATAATACTTGCCTACTCTCCCGGAATTTCCAGGAGGCTTCCGAATTTTGGGGAGTCCTCCCGGACTCCAGGAAGAGTAGGCATCCTCCAGGATCGTTAAGGAGGCAACTCTTAATGACACAATTTCATCATTAAGTCCCGCCCCCGATATGTAATGCCGTGAATTTTGGCATTTCGTAGCAGAGGGCAAGGCCAAAATGATGCACTTCATCGAGCCCCACCCCCACACGTCCACCTCTTTCCCCAAACTTTCCATAGGCCAACTTGAAAAGGTTGGCAAGTATATTTTAAGATTGTAGGCAGGCGCGGGCTGGGAGAGGCGTGGCCGGGTGGCACACAGACGGCCGCATCACATGAAAAGGGATGCGGCCGCATCACATGAAAAGGGATGCGGCCGCATCCCCTGTCATGTGATGCGGCCGCCTGTGCGCTGACACGGCCGCATCTGATGTCATCAGATGCGGCCGCGGGGAAAAGCATAGTATTTTGCAGCCGGGGGGCAACCGGCCGGCCTACCCCCCGGCCCTAATAGCGGCCTGACCGAGCGGCCCGGGGGGCAGATGCCCCCCTGCCCCCCGGTCCAGCACGCCCCTGATTGTAGGTATTCCAGTTTTACTGTCTAGTGCTACATTATTTCTAATTATATTTTCTTAATTATTTTATAATATAGTTACCTACAATAATTTGATTTATCCCTACTGTAAGTAGACCTTAATCATGTATACTGGAATGTGGGTGATAAACACAGTTAGGCGATTTTGTCCCAGAACACATAGAGGCTCTCTGATTGGATACAGGTGCAACAGAAACACCTATAGGTATATATTTGTTGGATTCTGCTTTAGATGTTTTAAGTGCTACAGAACTGCTTATCAGTGTAGCTGAACCTCATCATTACATGTTAGCTTCTCTTAGGATTTAGTAACCCCCCTTACATTGGCTATATTAAAGAGGTGGGTTTTGAGAGAGCACTGGAAAGTTTGAAAGTTGGGGAGGAGCATGGTCATGCAGGGTAGGGAGTTTCATAATGTCACATCCCATTCATACTTAACTGTGTTTCCATTCAAATTTTGCTTACTATGCTGTGCTGCCAAGTATAAAATGTTACAGTAAATAATATATATAAAAAGCACAACATATATTTTTCAAATTAAATATTTTATTAAGCTTCTAACAGGGTTGGATATTTCTTACAACATATTGTTCAGACATGAGATATAAACTAGGAGCAATAACTGGGTTTATCTGTATTTGGAAATAAGAACACCGGAGACAGCAGCGATGAACTTGTCCCAGGCAGCATGGGCTGTTGCATCAAACTCAGCTGGGAAGTGAGAAGCCAGAACAACCAGGATGCAGTGAGACAGCAGCTGCAAGAGACATTTATGTCAGTCATTATTGTTTATTTAAAATATCAGCCTTCAATAAAACACATCAATACACAATGAATCCTTTCAGAAAAATTGCTTACTAAAATATAACATACAGCTTGCAATTTGCCTTTAATATTTACACAGACAAATATGTTTAAAAGTATTTGCATATATTCATGTGTGTGCAAACTTCACAAGAGAGATTTATGTCCATCATTATTATTTATTTAAAATATCAGCCTTCAATAAAATACATCAATACACAATCATATCTGAGTGTTATGAAATTATTTTAATAAACATTTCTTACTAATGACATAAAAATATTTGTAAAGGTAATTGAATGTATTCATATTAGAGTAACTGTATTGTGAAACAACTAAGAACATCTATTAATCCTGTGTCTCACCTTGAAGTTTCCTGGGTCCACTCTCAGGTTGTATGCATGCAGGTCACTCAGCTTGGAGAGAGCTCCATCTAAGTTGTCCAGATGCTTAGCAGCATCTCCAAGGGCAGCAAGGACCTTACCTCCATGAGCCTGGAGATCAGCAGATCCGTGGCTCACATCAAAGTGGCTGAAGTAAGTCTTGGTCTGAGGGAAGCTCAGAAATAGCCTAAAATCAAAAGTTAATATTTATTAAAGAATAGATAGATTTAACTTCTAATAGGTTGTTCACAGTTACAGTGAGTACTGCAGACAATCTGATGATGCTGGCAAGGGTTTATTCTGTCAATAATTAGGCAAGTTCTCTATTTTAACTCTCCATCAAATATTAAACATGTTTCAGAAGAATAAGATATTTCATAATTTAATACTGTTTATTAAATAAACTGAAATTCTGATCTAAAGCACTATGTATGCAATTTATATTACCCTAACTAATAATCTATATTAGATTTTTTCAGATTGTTATATTACCTCTCCAAAGCTTCAGCACCGAGACCGTTTACATTTCCGGAGACTTTGCCCCAAATGCCCACAATTGCAGCCTTCTCAGCATCAGAGAAAGTCATCTTTCTGGTGTATGGTTACTGAGCCTGAGATGAAGACCTGAAGAGTTTGATCTGTTTCCTTGTTCTTGGTCACTTACATTTTATAGAGGAAGGGTCAGCAATCCTGGCAATGTTCCATCACTATTGGTCAGTTCTGAGTTACACCCAAACATAAGTGCTGTGATTATCTCTTGTAGAAAAGTGCTGCATATGTACAAATATATTACAGATCAGCCACATGAAAATGCATGACAGAATGTAACACATGTACTATGGAGTTTGCAAATTAGAAAGCCAAATAGTTTTTCATTTCAAAAACGTATCATTAGTTTTATCAACATTTTTGTTTTCCATGAAGTCAACTGCATGTTGTTGGTTTATTGAATAAATACAAAAATGGATAATTCATTAATTAATTAACTATATATATATATAAATAGATAGATAGATAGATAGATAGATAGATAGATAGATAGATAGATAGATAGATAGATAGATAGATATGTATAGTTTTGCTGGCCAGTGTAAGTTGATCACTTTAATTTGTGATAGGATTTGCAGTGTAGTTTGGAGCCCTGGGCCCCATTGTGCTCTGTGGCAGAAGTGAGGGGGTACAGCGCAATGCAATATAGATACATAGCCCGTTTATAAGATACTTATTTCACCAAAATGTAATTTCTGAAAACGCAAAAGGGCATTTGTTCAGAACTTGTGCCTGTAATCGCCAACTGGCCATTGCCAGGAACTAGCATGGTGTCTGTGATTACCATCTGCCCAGAGCTGGGAACCACCACTTTAACAAAAATAATCAACTTTGTGAAACCATTAACTGGCACAGTACCTGTAATTACCAACAGCCCAGAGGCATTGATTGATTATCACAGTACCTGTAATCATCAACTGCTTAGAAACAGGAACGCACGTTCTATTTGTCATTATAAGCTGTCTGGAGAAAGGAACTAGAACAGTGCCTGTATTTACCAATTGCACAGAGCCATGAATTTGCACGGTAGACGAGTGCCACTGTAATGCCCCTGGAGCTGTACCGTGAAGAGGACAAAGAAGAGGTTCCACACAGAGGGCAGCGCAGGAGTCAGGCAAGAGGCAAGAAAAAGGAGGTTACAATTACCAGACTTCCATTCCAGTTCAGGTAAGTGTTGCCCCTCTGAGGTGCTTCCCGACATTGGTGACAGTGAATCTGGATGAATTCACTGTCAGCCAATCAGTGGTTAGGACGGTAAGTCAATCAAGGCTCACGTTCGGCTATTGGAATTCTGGGCTCCGCGGTGAGTCAATTGTTGCTCAACGTTTCATTGCCCTGCACCCTAGCAATGGCTTATATTTAAGTCAGTCCAATGGTGGAGAAGGACCCAAGAGGAGCTCCGGAGACAAATTGGAGAGTTCAAATAAGAAGACAGTGGGGCAAGTCAGAAGAGCTGCAGTTGTAGATAGAAGATGGCGTCAAGTAACGGAGTGCCAGGGAACGTTGGTTTGAAGAAATAAGACTGCTGGATGCCATCCACAGGAGAAGCAGCAGCTAAAACGCATTGAGCTTTCATGTTTCCCCCTTGCTGCTGACAAAAGCTACCAGACACAGGTAAGGCCCTTGGGCCCCCTATCACACAGCCATGAGACTGCATTCTATTTCTTCCACATTCAGGCCCGTGGGAATATTTTCGGGCATTGAGCCCATGCAGCATTTAGTCAGGCAGATGACCCGTGAGTTCCACTTGGAATTGTCGGTTTTATTTCCTTCATATCTGGGGCGCATTTATTCAGGCTTATTCAGGCTTAGAAGGCTGTGGAACACAGATTTACTATCCTCAGATCCTAGGAAAAAGGACACCTTAAATCAGGTATAGCTTGTGGCTAAAACATTTTAAGGCACTATTCATTTGGGGTCAATTTAGATCTGGGATCAGGTAAGAGTTAGCCCCTGTTTATTTAGAGGTCACGCTAAGTCTGATACCTCCTTTTCATACCCTTCTCCCCAGGGCCATTTTTGCAAGTGCTCAATTAGACCTGTGAATAACACTGTGTATTGTATCCTTGCACTCATTAGTCTGGCACACATCAAAGGTAGGTTCTTGAGGTGCTTCCTGGTATAGGATTCATTACTCAGGTCCCCAATAAAGGTAGGTTTTTGGTATCTTGTCCTGTATTTTCCTGTCTGTTTCGCCTTTGATTTACGATATGGAATTGTGGATGTCTTAGATAGGGTAGTCTAAACCTACTGTTAGATTTTAATGTTGCACAGCACATCGGTTACATAGAGTGTTGTGAGGACCAGAGCACTGCTGTTGTTGTTGTTATAGTTAACATTAGAGTGGGTGGTAACCATTAGCAAGGGTAGAGAGCTCTGAGGAAGGTCTATTGTGTTTTGCCTCCTTCCTAGACGCCATTCCTAGAAGTCCCAGACAACCATCAAGAGAAGACGGTGCTTCTAGGGTGAGTCTTCCTCCTTTTGTTTTCCTACTGATCTCTACTTTTGTCCATCAGCTTGGATGCTCCTTATTACCCTCCATGCTGTAATTCTTCTAAATAATTGTTGTCTTTCCTCTAGAACAAGAGGTGTGCAGAGGACTGAAAGTGCCAGTAGGCGTGAGTTATTTTAAATTATGTTTCTATTTATTCCACCATGGGTATTTTCACCTACAAACCTAAAAAAAGGTTGCACAGAGAATTTTTCTGGGAACAGTTCCCAAAAACAAAATGTGTATGAGCACTATTTCACTGTAAACAACTGAATGTCAAATGCAAATTCCCCACCGGAATCAATATAACTGCTACTGAGGATGCAAACTGTTTATTTCTTTGTTGTCTTCTGTAATTTTCTTTAACAACCTCTGTTTGACTGATATAAGAGAGTTATAATGCTATATGAAATAGATGACCTATGGAATACCTTGCTCTGGTTATTTCATATAATTCTCCTAGATCGCCTTGTTAATTACTTGAGTCCTTTTGCACTTATCCTTGTGACACATACACTTACAGTAGCCAACTTCAATGTCTCATGCACACACAATAGTCTTGGTGAACAGTCCCCACAAGGCACCACACTCATACAAACATACTGGCAAGGTAATTGGATTTCAACAAAAATGTTCGTTAGTGTGTGGCAGGGAAGTTTGACTGGATGTTCCAAAGGGGCAGGGAATGATGTGAATGTTTCCATAGAATAACAACTGAGTACGCCCAAGTTGGCTACCTTACATTCTGCAGCAATTTAAAGTGCTTTTGTCACGGCGCTTACCTGTTCCAGCGCCGATTCCCTGCTCTGTACCGCCGCACTTCAGGGTAGGTCCCGGCGGAGGTCAGCTGATCTCTGGGCGGGGAATTCAAATCCTACTTCAGCGCTGCTCTGACACACTGTCTGTGTCAGAGCAATGAGTTACCTGCATCTGGCTGTGTTCTCTGTGCTCCTGTCTCCCCTGTGCTTCCCTTTTGCTACTCCTGACTCCTGTGTACCGAACTGGCTGTTCTTTTGACCATTCTCCTGCTTCATTCCTGGAATTGCATATTGGACAGACTTCTGTGTACCAAACCAGCTATATCCCAGACTACTCTCCTGCCTCACCCTTGGTACTGCATATCGGACTGACTCCTGTGTACCAAACCGGCTGTGTTCCTGACTACCCTTCTGCCCCTGGGGCTACACCGTGGATTGTTTCCTGCATACCAACCAGCTTCTACTCCAGGCTGCTACCTTCTAGATATACGGTTAGTGAACCTGGTCATCAGTTCCCTGTAGGCATGTTCGTACCTCTGCTTGTCCATCTCATAGAACTCTCTCCTTACGTCAGTAGGCTAACCTGAGGGCCGCGACCTGTGGTTCTCTGGCAGCAAAACCCACCCTACCTTGCGGCGGTTCTTGGAGAAGACCGGGAGGGCTGTTAGACTCCGCACCGTAGGAAGGCTGGCGTAAATACTGACTAAGGTAACTTTGAAACCTAACAGCTTTGAGTCCTATTGGGAGAAAATTGAGTTTCTAAGATGTCTGTCAGATATTAAGAATACATTGCTAGCAAATCCTTTTTTAAGTTGAACAAAATCTATATAAATTGCAACAATTCATTTGAAATTGAAAAAAAAATGCGTAGCTGTTTGGTAAATTAGAGAGTTTGGACAAAGAATTCACTCCAGACCTTTTTTTGTCCACTACCAGATCTACCAACTAATTCCAGAATTTATTCTTGACAGCTAAAGATAGGATGGTTGCAGCATCTATAATAGCATGGATATAAATTCTCAAGGACATGGTTAATTTACAACTGAGTCTTTACATCATCTCCCACATTATCGCCAGGGACCCAAGCTTGATTATCAAGACCTCTAAATCTATAGTGTTGAGTACCCCTAGTGCAATTGCTCCACAAATCTATTGCTGTGGCACTTTTAGATCTGTTGTCCTAAAAATAAACCCTCAAGTCCTCCACTGAAATCTTCCAAGTATACAATACGAACTTAACATCCGTTATCATATTCCGTGGAGAAGAAAGTTGGGGGTTGCTGGCTAGGAGACTGATGACATTGATCCTAGTCCTCCAGATTCACAAGATTATTCAGCCTTCAAGGCATATGTGATTTCATCTACCTTTACATGCAGTTGATGTTACTGGGGCTGGAGAAGCATCTGATAGCATTGGGGCAGCAGATGTCACTGGAGTAGGAGGGTAAACTGATGGCCGATGGTAAGCAGGGTAAACTGGTGTCTGATAGTAAGAAGAGACAGAATGTGGCATATGGGAAGGAGGGGCACCATGTGGCATATGGGGAGGAGAAGCAGTATGTGGAATATGGGAGGGCAGCATGTTGCATATGGGAAGGAGAGTACAACTATTGCTGATGGGAAGGGGAGCAAAACATTACACAGGGGAAGGATAGGCATATGATAAAGAAGTTTGAGAGCTGAATAAAATAATAGGATGGATATCACTGTTTGAATATTGGTTCTGATCAAATGTTTGTATCACGCTCTGATATTATCTGTACTGAAGACATAATAAACTTTTGTCTAGGATCTGTTCATTGTATGAGCTAATTGTAAGGACAGCCATATGGCTGACCTTATGTGAAATGACAGCGTTTATTGAAGATTAGGGGGTAAATGTATGAACCTCCGGATTCTTCAACTCCGGCGAGTTCAGCGTCTTCAGAGCATAAATTTAAAGCGGCGCTGCCTTGTAAAGGGAGACTTCCCTTTACAAGGCAGCGCCGCTTTAATTTTAAGCGCTGAAGACGCTGAACTCGCCGGAGTTGAAGAATCCGGAGGTTCATACGTTTACCCCTAGCTCTTATAATTCATACTTGAGAGGAAACACTCAAGACTCGAGAAGACCAAACAATGATCAACTTATCTACCTCAAATGAAGCTCTATATATGCCATTAGTATTATAGGAAGGACACTGTCTCAATTATATATTCTGGGATAGGAGTTCAACATATAGAATAGTACGCAGATGTTAATAAAACAAAACTCCCGCGGGTTTTTAACTGCAATACCGACCGTTTTTAGTTAGCACAGCGCAAAAACTCGTGCAATTCAATTGAAAAAGAGGGAATGCTGCCCCCGCGCGCTAAACATTGTGTTTGCGAGTTTTTAGGGGAGTGAAGGGGAGTTTTAACGCGGTCATGTATAACACAAAAAAAAGGTTTTGCATACATTTTCATACATTAAGGCTGGCAGAACGGTGATCGTTGGTGAGATTGTTCCCGGGATTTTACTCAACTCTTGACACGCTTCTAGCCATCCTTAGGACGGTAAGGGTCCACCTATTCCCCATTATCAGTGGTCCGCCTGACGCTGCTGTTTTTATATATGTTTCTTGCTATTTGTAATAAATATCTGTTTCGGTACGGTTTTACACTATGGAGTCTTCTTTTCTCTTTGGACTTTTTTATGAATGAGCGGGATTCCATATTAGAAGATCTTCCTGTGGAAGGAGTGACATCTATATTATAGGCTTGATGATATACACCTTTTGGTGAGTGCGCAACCCATAGGGGTTAAAGTTTAACCCTTTCACTTCATGTGGTGATCCAGCTTCGCTATTTAATACACGGAGATTATAGGGGTCCTTTGTCCCTTTAATTTTTTGTTTATATTTGCAGTTTGCACTATGTTTTTGTCCTTTCTTTTCTTTTGTATGTTTGATCTATGAGGATCTATGAAGTTTCCTGGACTATATCAGAAGATCTATTTGTTCCTTGGATTTGGACTTTCTGAACTTCCTGACTGGTTTTTTACTGTTAATTTTTTGTACCCCCTGACTGGCGCTTGCTTGCATAGCATTTATTTTTGCTTTATTTTCATACATTAGATTGCAGTGCATATTGTTAATAGCTACATTACAGTACTTTCATTAGCATATTTTTTATTGAACTATTTTTTAACATAGAATCATCTATACATGTCATAACACAATAGTATATACATATTTGTATGGAAAAACATACATAAATATAATTAATTAGTGATTTTATTTATTTATTTTAATGTTTTTTTATTCCATTATTTTTCCCCAAGAAAATCAACTGTTACATGTTAGGCATTAGTGATAAACATAGTTTAACTTTTTTCCACATTATTACATGATTTGAAATAGTTTTCAGAGGTTTTTTATATTTAACACACCCCAAAGAGGTGCGAGATAAAACAGCATATTAGCATGTTTAACGCGCCGCGTTAAAAAACAATTGAAGAGCTTTTAACGTGGCTGCCTCTCTGACACCCTATACTTTCAATAGACCTTCTAATAGACTGTGAGAGGACTGTTCCATAAAAAAAAATGAGCGTTAAAATTGGAATCTTGAATACATGACCAGAATATCCAATAGGCTGTCTAGTTTGCAGTCTAGGGCACTAGGCTTTGGTGGGGTTTTTGAAGACAAATTGACATTTCTAAAAAGGCAGTGGAGATTAATATAACACTGGCATATTTGCATTGTTGGTTGGGGTTTTATTATTTCTTTAGGCACAGCATTACAGTCATTTGAATACTTTAATGCATGTATTCTGATATAATATTTACCTGGTAGGATTGATGTGCGGTTGGGGAGAGGTTCTTGTTGGTATCAAAGTGCCCCACTCCTTTCACCAATTGATCATCTATGCAGGCCATTGCCGTGCACTCCAGAGCACTGAGATAGAAGGGACTACTGCCTTGTTCCCCTGGCATGTCTATGGTGGTCTGGCAGTTTGTAATTAAAGCGCTGCTTGAGGTCTTGCCAAGAAAGTTGCACGTATAGAGGCAAAAACACGTTCAAAATACTGGTGCATACACATATAAGTAAAAATGTATTGGGCCTAAAGGTCACACAATAATCAAAGACTGCTCTCCAGTCATAATAAATTTTACATGTAAACAATTTTCAATGCAAGTGAAATATTTCACTTCCACAATTGTTAAAAAGTATGTTTGTTTATATTTTTTGACCTCAGACCTCCGAACAGGAGCGACGGTATTGACCTGCTCCTTGATGGTCTCCCAGCTGAGTTGTTTTGATGGGGCGGATATCTGCCGGTTGGTATGGTGCAGCCCCCACAAGAAATTCCAACTCGCATTGGGATTCGGTTACCCTGCTTGGTGGAGGTAGATTCACTTTGGACAGCTGTCTCTTCGGCAGCAGACAGCAGACACGTCAAATGTATATACTATATACTTCCAAATACCAGACAAAATAGATAATCAACCTGGATCACAAAATGGCAGGGCACTATGACTGCTTCTATTATTGCTCCTCCAGCTTTATATAGTGTCTGCAGAGGCCTCCTCTTCAGCCATTGGTTGTGTTTGAACACACCTTATTCCTGGTTACAGGACACTATTGTGATTGAATGACACATGGTCATCCAATCCTCCAATGGCAGGTGAGAAGAAATCAGCCATTTTAGACATGGTATAGAAAAGATCCATGACTGACGTGCCTACTTACACACATGGCCTGAGAGCCAATGAGCAAAGAGAATGTTGAAAAGTCTCATTCACTTGCAAACCTGCGGGCTGCTATGTTCTCGGGCATGGAGCTACGGGCTTACTAGGATAATGGACCACTCTCTAGGTCCAGCTTCCACAGGGCAGCAAGACTGGGGATTCTGCATAGGCTGGGGAGTCCATTGTTCAATTACAGCAGATGAAGCGACTTGCAAAGGTCTGAGCACCAGCACCAGTATTGTATCTAGTAATGTGGCTTGTATGTGTCTTCATTGGACAATGTATGTGAGGATACCGGGTTTAACATAACCTTCTGCGCCGCACAGCTGGCCTACCCGGTACCTATCCAAGGTTCAAAATCACCCAGGCAAATATCCAAAATAAAACAAATAAGTTTACTTAACAAAATGGTAGCACAAAACAGCAATAAAAATATTTAAATAATAACTTGCAACAAATAACACTACAGTCTGGCACGGACAACATACAGGGTATAAAACACCTCACCAGTATCCTTGTGACTTTCAGGGACTGCTGTCTATCAATTCAAGCTTAACCCCCTCTCTCCTTTAAGGCTACAAGCAAAGGTAGCGGCCTTCAGTCACTATCACTCCACTTTCGGCGGACACCCAGCTCCCCAAGACCTGGAGAGGTTTTTCAGGGCAACGGCAGTACTCCAGGGACCGATTGTCCTTTTCCTGTCAGGGGCAGAGATCTACATCTCAATGTCAGCCTGACTTCAGCTATCACTTGGTAGTGAATGCCAGTTTGGTGTCCTCTAGAGCTCTCTTTTAAGCACAAAAATGACCTCATCAGCAATTTCAGGACCTGCCGGATTGGTCCTTTTCATGTTTACCTTTTCACAGGTAAACATACAGACAAAGGGATAGCAGATGAGTCACTCCTGATTTAATTAGGGACAGGTATTGTTCTGTGGCTATACAGCAGAGTTTGTTAAAACAGGAGAGATCACAATCCAGACACATTTACATTTAAATACACAATGCAGTCCTCTGTAATTAAACAAAGAGCTCACATCTAAACAAAGACAAGAGACTGTACATTCATACAGGCCTCGTGGACAATAACCCTTTTGCCTAGACTGAAACAATGGACTAGTCTGCAAGATAAAAATACATGCTGGTAGACCTTTTCACTACTTTCAAAATAGAATATATACAAGTCTAAATAAAAAAGTATATATATAAAAAAATATATAAAAAAAGTGAGCGATAATATACTTAAAACTTCAAGCAAGAACATAAATCAAAATCACTGTTGAGGCTATTGGGTATCAGTGTTTTCATCTGGTTTATCCACTTTGTCTCAATAAGTGATATATTTGCTATAAAATCTCCTCCTCGCCAGAATTTCTCTATATGTTGGATCCCTAAAAAGTTCAATTTTTTCGGGTTACACACCTGGTTATTTATGAAGTGATTGGAACCACTAAGTGTTTTCAAACCCTTTCTAATATTTTCCAGATGTTCAGAAATTCTGGTTTTTAAGGGACGTTTAGTTCTTCCAATATATTGGAGGCCAGACATGCACTCCAGCATATATATAACCCCTTCCATATTACAACTGATGTTGTGTTGAATCTCAAATTGTTTTCCAGTGGTATTAGATTTAAATGTAATAACTGGTTTTGTTGTATCCAAATTGTTGTTCTTACAACCTTTACAATTTAGGTAGTAATGGAATCCTGTGGTATTTGTCTGAGTTTGTTAGAGGTTTTTGCCGGTGATATTCAGGCCTTCATGGCTGTCAAAAGTAGCTGGCCTGATGGTTGGTCTTCCAAAAATAATTTCAAACATGTCTAGTGTGCAGGCATGAATCGCTCGACCGATCGGACCTTCAGTCATAGATGCAATCGTTGTAGATATCACATCGGTTGGAAATTTCTCCAGTGTGGACCTAGCCTAAAGGTCTTGGTCATCACAATATCACCTACAGAAGGCTTGTGTCAGGATAGCTCACTTATACCACTCAGGAGTGGAACATAATACAAAGTTCAATGAAGTCACTGGAGATGAACAGATCAATGAAATCCAGATATGCAGCAGCGATGAATCACTGCTCACTATGGAGATATAAAATGAGCCAGCACTAGACAACGATGTTGATAGGGTAGATAGCAAGCGTTGTTACCACAGCAGGTACACTGAGGTCAGCAGAGTCAGGTATATACAGCAACGATGAGCCACAGCTTACCACAAATATGTGGAATGAAACAGCAGTAGTCAGCGGTGTAGCCAGGATAGATGACAGACGTTGATCTTAGCGATTGCCACGATAATGGAACTGGTGCACAAGGTTCAGCATAGTCCAAATATATACAGCAATGATGGGCCACAGCTTACTACAGGGATATGGAACAAGGCAACATTAGTCAATAGTGCAGACCGAGTGGGTAGCGAGTGTTTATCACAGCGATTACCACAAGTAGTGGAACTGGTGCACAGAGATCAGCAGTCCAGATATATACAGCAACAATGAGCCACAGCTTACCACAGAGATGTGGAAGGAAACAGCAGTAGTCAGCGGTGCAGAAAGGATGAATAGTGGGCGTTGATCATAACGATTACCACGGTAGTGGAACAGGTGCGCACAGGTCAGCGGAGTCCAGACACACAGCAGCGATGAAGCACAGCTACTACAGAGATGTGGAACACAGGGGGGCGTCAGAATCAGGTCAGGTATGACTTGAAGAACCAGCAATGAAAGGAGGGACCTTATAAAGGGAGGCTGACCAATAGCAGAACTGACTAACACGCAGGTGAGATAATCACAGGTACAAGGCATAGCTGACAGCCTGTACTAAGAAGAGAGATTTAAAGTGAAAGTCAGTGTCTAAAGGCTCGGGTGGAGATACCCAGGGATCGGAGTGTGACAGCTTGGAAGTTATCCTCACTGGATAGGGTTTCTGCATCAATATAGCTGCATATGAAAGCACTCCCATCAGGTTGTTCTGAACCCTCTGAAAAAACATCCTTTCTTATGGATTGCAGAATTAGGCATTTTTCATAAAGCTAAGTTGAATCTTGAGTTCAAATGTAAACAGTATGATTAGGTTGACAATTGACATGTAGACAGTATTATTAGGTCGACAATTGAAATGTACACAGTATAAAACGTCTAGGGTTAGGGTTAGGGACAGGGATAGGCTCAGGGATATTATAGTCTACCTCGGCACTTCCCAAAGTGTGCGCCGCGGCACTGGGGTGCCGCGAGCCAGCCATAGGGAAAAAAAAGAGCACATAAACTTACCAATTCGTCGGGCGCCGGGACCCAGCAGCCTCCTCTCTCCCGCAGCTGTCACTGAATATCGACGTCAGTAACAAGCTGCTGCGGGAGAGTGGAGGCTGCTGGGTCCCGGCGCCCGACGGATTGGTAAGTTTATGTGCTCTTTCTTTTTTCCTATGGCTGGCTCGCGGCAGAGGAGTGAGAGGGAGTGTGACAGCGGGGCAGACAGAGGGGCAGACAGAGGGACAGAGGAGTGTGACAGCAGGGCAGACAGAGGGGCAGAGGAGGGGGGACATCGTGAGAGGGGCAGTGGAGGTTGACACAGCGTGACAGGGGCAGAGGAGGAGGACAGCGTGAGAGGGGCAGTGGAGGGGGACACAGCGTGAGAGGGGCAGTGGAGGGGGGACACAGCGTGAGAGGGGCTGTGGAGGGGGGACACAGCGTGAGAGGGGCTGTGGAGGGGGGACACAGCGTGAGAGGGGCAGAGGAGGGGGACAGCGTGAGAGAGGGCAGAGGAGGGGACATCGTGAGAGAGGGCAGAGGAGGGGACAGTGTAACAGAGTTCAGAGGAGGGGGGGACATCGTGAGAGAGGGCAGAGGAGGAAGACATTGTGAGAGAGGGCAGAGAAGGGGGGGACATCGTGAGAGAGGGCAGAGGAGGGGGGACATCGTGAGAGAGGGCAGAGGAGGGGGGACATCATGAGAGAGGGCAGAGGAGGGGGACATCGTGAGAGAGGGCAGAGGGGGGGGGACATCGTGAGAGAGGGCAGAGGAGGGGGGACATCATGAGAGAGGGCAGAGGAGGGGGGACATCATGAGAGAGGGCAGAGGAGGGGGGACATCATGAGAGAGAGCAGAGGAGGGGGGACAGCGTGACAGAGAGCAGAGGAGGGGGGACAGCATGACAGAAGGGGCAGTGTGTCTGGATGCCGAGGGGGCAGTGTGTCTGGATGCAGAGGGGGCAGTGTGTCTGGATGCAGAGGGGGCAGTGTGTCTGGATGCAGTGGTGGAATTTTTGCATACAACTAAATAAGTATTTCTTTCCTGACCTAAATACTTATTACATTTTTTTGACCCAACTACTTCTAAAACTGGACTGCTCAATAATTATTTTGGAGGGGTGCCTTGAAAAAATTTGAAGACGCTAAGGGTGCCGCGAACTGCAAAAGTTTGGAATCACTGGTCTACCTAATAATACCCTCTTCATTAATCGCATTTCCTCAAAATCAGTATAGTAAACAGTCGTTGTGAAGAATTGGTTGCTTTCCACAATATTCATAGTGAAGATGTCGTCGTCACTCTTGTCGGGGTTGCCAGCATCGGGTATTAGATTACCACCGATATTGGCAACTATGCTCGTGAGGCACATACATATTTTATTAAGTGATGCATATGTTGGGCCATGAATTATTTGAACAGAAAATACAGAAAAGTGTTTTTAATTCACTGCAAAACCTTGTTTATTTAAGCTAATCACAGATCTTTGCGAATTGAATTTATGGAATATTTTGCAGATAATTATCATTATGAATTAAATTCTGAGTTAAATATGTACAGTAGCAAATATTTGATTGCTCTGGGAAAACTAGCACATGTTGGAATCTCGGCTTTAGTCATTGCCAGAGATTTTTCTCAGAACTCAGTAAATCCTGAGATATAGCAAGTGAGGGCCTGCTTTAGAGTGTGACGTAAGTCCATTTTGTGGTGTAAATATAGGTGGTTTCTTACTGCAAACCAAAATATGTCCGTGCATAGAATTGTGCATACCTAATACGTGATGAGGATCACAGCACCAGCAAAGCTATCTAGCAGCTTCATATTGGCTGCTTGGTTATGGATCCCTTCATTTAAACTACTTCATTCATTAGTGTTACAGCTAAATTATGTCAAGGTGCAGCATTTCCATTTGGACACATTTGTGGGAAAGAAGATTCCAATTCAATTCATAAAGCAGTAAACAATATTTTATAATTAATTTATATTTCAATACATTTTATATGGAAAATGCAACTTTTGCATGTATTAATAACACTGAAGACACTATTTTCTCTACTTATTACATTTTATTGTGTAAAAATAAAGGTTATGGTGACTTTTGCATTTACTTCTAACTCTATCAAGGCACATCTCTACGCTATCATTGAGTGCATTTAAATCTCAGGTGATATCAGGGATTTAAATATTAGCCCAGCTGAGTGGTGGACATATCAAAGAAACGCGTCAATGATTGAGACTGTGTTTAAACATTTTAAGTCCTGAATGACTTTTGTAATTTAAATGGACAACCACCCTTAACTGCATGAAACTAGCAAAGAAATTAGTGCAAAAGGCGCAGACATAGGAAACCACCAGACTAGATTGAGGACCATCCTCATTGCTAATACCTGTAATTTGGAAAATTGAATACTAACTGAGTAAGTATGCTGGAGAATTTGTGAGGTTATACATTGTTATAACTACTATGAATTAAATCTGGGACTTGTGTTCCTAAAGGAGAGTATTTATGTTTGGAGGATATTTCTCACATTATGAACTTGGAAATTGCAGAGTGTAACAGTTTAACCTGGTAATCTATGAGGATTTATCCTGTAAACTTACATGATATTTAGTGAGGTGGTTTAACAAAACATATATGATATCTATGAATTCTGTGTTAATTTTGTAATAAAGAATCAGTTATGATTAAACCATTGCGTTTCTGATATGTTGATATAGTGTAGTAGTGCAGCTCTAATATCATCATCTCCCTCCCCCATATACATGTGCACTCAGTGGGAATACTGCAACGATCTGCAGCTCCGAGACGTTTCTGGATTTAAGAGCTTATGGACAAAATTCCGGGTGAATTGTTCGTATTATAATTTGTATTTGTTTATTTCTAATTTTCTTATATTTTCATTTTATTCCAACCCCCCTTTTGTTGCATATACCTCATCTCGGTTACAATTCCTAACCTGAATTCCCATAGACTTTACACAATAGTAACACTATTAAATACACTCTTTCTCTTAAATAAAGGTCAAAATGTACTGTGATATGTTTTATCTTTTATTTGAAGCTTATTTGATATTGTTTCATAGTTAATGTTCTCTATATTTGCTTAGTCGTGATTATCTGTTTGAATTTTTCTACTTATTTGATTACCCCCCACTTATTGAAAAAATGTTATAAAACAGACTTAAAAAAAGGATCCAGGTACCACAGGGTGTGTTCTATTTCAAGTTGCTAGAATTGAGTTTTTTTATTTTATTCATTTTTTGGCAATAATTTTTACTTGTAATTTTGTATATGTTGAGGTAGGGAGATAACACTCCTTTGATTGATTTTTTCTGTTCTATAAGTATAAAGAGAAAAGGGGTTACATTTATCAATCGGTGGTTATCTAAAAACACTGATTTTCTGCATTTTGCCATTGATATTTAAAACGGCATTTATATTAAAGGCTAAACCCTCCGGGTTGTGCTTTTACTAAAAATTGCCAATTTAAATAACGATGGCACTCACCAGCTGGTCCCATACACGTTCAGGAAAAATGCGCTACTGCAACACTGATCCAAATTTTGGATACTAAAACTGAGAGTGTGTTGTTATTTTTCAAGGTTTAATATCCACTAGAGCTTGGAACTACTTATTTTTATGTAATACTTGCCTACTCTCCCGCAATTTCCAGGAGGCTTCCGAATTTTGGGGAGTCCTCCCGGACTCCAGGAAGAGTAGGCATCCTCCAGGATCATTAAGGAGGCAACTCTTAATGACACAATTGCATCATTAAGTCCCGCCCTCGATATGTAATGCCGTGAATTTTGGCATTTCGTAGCAGAGGGCAAGGCCAAAATGATGCACTTCATCGAGCCCCACCCCCACACGTCCACCTCTTTCCCCAAACTTTCCATAGGCCAACTTGAAAAGGTTGGCAAGTATATTTTAAGATTGTATGTATTCCAGTTTTACTGTCTAGAGCTACATTATTTCTAATTATATTTTCTTAATTATTTTATAATACAGTTACCTATAATAATTTGATTTATCCCTACTGTAAGTAGGGATGTGCACCGGCGACTTTTGAGGTCTCGTGTTTTGTGTTTTGGATCCGGATTTTCGCAATGTTTTGGATTCGGATTTTATTTGAAAAAAAACTAAAAAGTGTAAAAATCAAGTTTTTGGGCTTATTTTCACTCCTACGCTATTATTAACCTCAATAACATTCAATAACAATCATTTCCACTAATTTAAAGGCTATTCTGAACACCTAACACCTCACAATATTATTTTTTTTTAGTACAAAACGTTGCAACGAGGTATCTTTCTGGACTGCGTAGAGGAGTGTTCCCCACAATATAATTAAAAACCCATCAACTGGTCTGAATTACACCAAAAAATAGTATCTGGACTGCGTAGAGTAGTGGGCACTGGGTACCACAATAAAATATATAGAAAACCTTCAACAGGTCTGAATTACACCCAAAAATAGTATCTGGACTGCATAGCGGACTGGCCACTGGCCACCACAATATAATATATAGAAAACCTTCAACAGATCTGCATTACACCCAAAAATAGTATCTGGACTGCGTAGAGTAGTGGGCACTGGGCACCACAATAAAAAATATAGAGAAAACCTTCAACAGGTCTGAATTACACCCAAAAATAGTATCCGGACTGCGTAGAGTAGTGGGCACTGGCCACCACAATAAACAATATAGAGAAAACCTTCAACAGGTCTGAATTACACCCAAAAATAGTATCTGGACTGCGTAGAGTAGTGGGCACTGGCCACCACAATAAAAAATATAGAGAAAACCTTCAACAGGTCTGCATTACACTGCACATACGACTGCTCCTCTATCCTCTCCATCATATACATGTTGGAGTTTCAGCGTGTCAAAACCTCTTGTTTTTGATAATGACAGTGCATTTTGAATATTTTTCGATTTGCCCCACAACACTGAATGTACTTTATCTATGATACGCATCTATCTTGACTGCGTAATGTGGTGGCCCCGGTACACAATTTGGTACAGAGGCCACAATATAATTAAAAAACCCTCCACGGGTCAGAATTCCACCAAAAAAGGGTATGGACTGCGTAGTGTGGTGTGCCCGGAACACAATTTTTTACAGCGCCAACAATATAATTTAAAAATTGGGCATCAACTGTCACCGTTGTTTAATATCTGATACACCTAAATATGGACTGCACAGTGGAGTGGCCCCCGTAGTAAATTTGGTGCCGGGGCCACAATACCTCCTCCAACTTCCAAGTGTAGTGTTTATAAAGACAGACAGCGTCGAAGTGTTATTTGTTGACTTTCTTAACCCTAAAATTGTCCCTGTTGCAAATATTCGTGCAATGGAGAGTTACTTTTTCATTGAAAGACTCAAGCTTTCAAGTGTAGTGTTTATAAAATATAAACAACAATACAGTAGTTCTAGAGCACGACAATACCTCTTGTTTTAAATTATGACAGGGCATTTTACTTTTGGTTTAATTTCTTGAATTTGTTGCAATTTGGTTTTATTTTTGAACATGGCAAACGACTGTTGATTGGTCATATAATGCAAAAAAAAAAGTTCCAAGATGGAATTGTCCTTGGGCCCTCCCACCCACCCTTATGTTGTTGAAATAGGACATGCACACTTTAACAAACCAATCATTTCAGCGACAGGGCCTACCAAACAACTTTGGCTGAAATGATTGGTTTGTTTGGGCCCCCACACCAAAAAAGCTATTCATCTCTCCCTGTACAGACTAAACAGGCTCTACTGAGGCAAGATGTCGTCCTCATCCTCAACCGCTGATTCCTCTCCCCCTACAGTGTGTACTTCCTCCTCATCACACATTATCAATTCGTCCCCGCTGGACTCCACAACCACAGATCCCTCTGTACTATCTGGAGGGCAGTGCTGTACTTCATTGAGGAATTGATTATTCATTTTTATAAACATCATTTTTTCAACGTTCTGAGGAAGCAACCTCCTTCGCCGCTCACTGACCAGGTTCCCCGCTGCACTAAAAACTCTTTCCGAGTACACACTGGAGGAGGGACAACTCAGGTAAAATAGAGCCAGTTTGTACAGGGGCTTCCAAACTGCCTTTTTTTCCTGCCAGTAACATAATAGGGACTGTCTGACATGTCTACTTGGATGGTGTCAGCAAAGTAATCCTCCACCATTTTTTCAATTGTGACAGCATCCAATGCAGCGAGAGTAGACATGTTTGCAATGGTTGGCAGGTCCTTCAGTCCGGACCAGATGTTATCAGCATCCCCGCCAGCGCTTTTAGGAAAACTGAGCTTTTTTCCTCGCAGCCATAGATGTGGAAGAAAATAAGGGTGGAGCTGTTGGCATGTCACGGTCCTCTTCAGAAGACAATCTCCTGTCCAGCAGGTCTTGCACCGCAGTAGACTTGTGTCCGCCGGAAACAGAGACACAACATACGCTTTAAACCGAGGATCGAGCACGGTGGCCAGAATGTATTCCTCTGACTTTAAAAGAGTGACCACCCTCGGATCCTGGCAAAGCGTACGAAGGGCTACATCCACAAGAGCTACATGCTTGGTGTAATCGCAATGGCTTACCAGCTCCTCCCTCACTTTCTCCAGCTGCTTCTGCAACAGCCTGATCAGGGGAATCACCTGACTCAAGCTGGCAGTGTTGGAACTGACTTCTCGTGTGGCAAGTTCAAATGGCTGCAGAACCTTGCACAACACGGAAATCAGTCTCCACTGCGCTTGACGCATCCCCACTCCTTTGCCTATGTCGTAGGTGGCTGTGTAGGCCTGAATGGCCTTTTGCTGCTCCTCCATCCTCTGCAGCATATAGAGGGCGGAGTTCCAGCGCGTCACAACCTCTTGTTTGAGGTGATGGCAGGGCAGGTTCATGCTTTTTTGATGTGCCTCTAGTCTGCGGTAGGCACTGGCTGAATGCCGAAAGTGTCCAGCAATTTTGCGCGCCACCGCAAGCATCTCCTGCACACCCCTCTCACTCTTGAGGTAATGCTGCACCACCAAATTAATGGTGTGGGCAAAACATGGGACGTGCTGGAAATTGCCCATATTTAATGCCCGCACAATGTTACTGGCATTGTCTGACACCACAAATCCCCATGAGAGTCTAAGTGGGGTAAGCCACTGGGAGATAATTTCCCTCAGTTTCTCTAATATGTTGTCAGCGTTGTGCCTCTTATTAAAGCCTGTAATACACAATGTTGCCTGCCTTTGCACGAGCAGCCATTTTGAAGATGCTGCTACTGATGCAGCTGTTGCTGTTGCTGCGGAAGGGGATGCATCTACCTAGGTAGTAGATGCATCCCCTTCCGCAGCAACAGTGGGCTGTCACAATCATAAAGTCCTTCGTTTGCCCAGAACCACTTGTCCACATGTCCGTGGTTAAGTGGACAGTGGGTACAACCGCATTTTTTAGAGCACTGAGGACACTTGATCGTACTTCTCTGTACATTTTTGGTATCGCCTGCCTAGTGAAGTGGAATCTCGACGGGATTTGGTACCGGGGACACAATACCTCCATCAACCCTCTAAATCCCACTCCACTGATGGCGGACACCAGGCGCATGTCTAACACCAATATTGCAGTTACAGCCGCAGTTATACGCTTTGCAATAGGGTGACTACTATCGTATTTTGTGGTCATGGCAAACGACTGTTGGACGGTCAATTGTTTTGTGAAAGACTTAGCAGTCTTACGACTTCCCCTCTGGAAAGATGACCGACTAACAGCAGCAGTGGCAGTAGTAGGCGTACAGCTGCAGGATTCCTCGGATGAATCCCGTATTGAGGAGGACTCAGTCTGGCTGCTGACTTGGGCTGCAGGACTCAATCTGGAGATCGTGGAAGAAGTTGACGAGGAGGGTGTTGCTGGTATGTATCCAACTGGACCACGGGATTTAGGTGTCCCTGTACCGATGAGGGTCCTAGCCCCAGTTCCTGAACTAACCACTGAACTATGAAGGTTATTCAGGTGACGTATAAGGGAGGATGTTCCTAGGTGGGCAAGATCCTTACCCCTGCTTATTTGAGCTTTACATAAGCTACATATGGCCATACATTGGTTGTCTGGATTTGGATAAAAATAACTCCAGACCGAAGAGGTGCATTTTTTGGTCTTCTGACCAGGCATGAAAATGGGCTTTTTCATCCCATGGACATCAGCTGTTTCCCCCCCTGGTGCCTCATTTACAATAACCACATCACCATCCTCATCATCAAGTTCCTCCACAGCACCAGCTACATCATCAATAGGCTCCTCCCGAGCCACCTCTTCCCGTACAGTGATGGGAAGGTCAGGCTTGACAACCACCAACACCCTTGGACTCGCCTTGGGGATTTGTGATAATTTCTCTTTAGAAGGCAGAGTTGTTTGCTGTTTTGTTGCTGACAGCATAACTCTCTTCAATTTTTTGTAGGGGGGGGGGAGGAGGAGGAGGGCTAAGATCCGTGGGTGAAGTTGAACCCCTAGTCATGAACACGGGCCAGGGCCTAAGCCGTTCCTTGCCACTCTGTGTCGTAAATGGCATATTGGCAACTTTACGTTTCTCCGCAAATGATTTTAAGTTTCTCTTTTTGCTACTTTTTCTTAACTTGGGCTTTTTGGATTTTACATGCCCTGTACTACGAGATTGGGCATCGGGCTTGGAAGACGACCTTGATGGCATTTCATCATCTATGTCATGACTAGTGGCAGCAGCTTCAGCATTAGGAGGAAGTGGGTCTTGATCTTTCCCTACTTTATCCTCCAAATTTTTGGTCTCCATTATATGTAGCACGAGATACTGCAGAATGTGTGAACTTGGTAATATTGCAGTACCAATGGACTTATACTGCTGGATTGGTTTTGCAAATTTGGTTATAATTATTTTTATTTTTTTTAAACACTTGGGAATAATGGGGAAATAACTATGCCCTTAGAAGCACAGAGCACAGGACAAAGCACCACTGGACTGAACAGGACACAGCACAGGACCCAGCAGCACCACTGAACTCAGCAGGTCAGAGCACAGGACACAGCACCACTGGACTGAAGTGAACAGGACACAGCAGGGGACCCAGCAGCACCACTGAACTCAGAAGGACAGAGCACAGGACACAGCACCACTGGACTGAACAGGACACAGCACATGACCCAGCAGCACCACTGAACTCAGAAGGACAGAGCACAGGACACAGGACCACTGGACTGAGCACAGCACAGCACAGAACTGAACAGCACGAGATATAGCAGGACAAAGGACCACCTAACACACCCTCCCTCTACCCTGATCAATGCCCGAGTGAAGATGGCGGCGACTAGCGGGGAATTTATAGGATCCGAGTATCGCGAGATCCGACAGCGGGATTATGACTCAGAGCCTTGGTTTCAGATTTGAATTTGGCGCCAATACCCGAATCTGTCTCGGATCCGACTCGGATGGGCAACGTTCGGGTGGGCTCGGATTTCAGAAATCCGAGTGCGCTCATCTCTAACTGTAAGTAGACCTTAATCATGTATACTGGAATGTGGGTGATAAAAAGAGTTAGGCGATTTTGTCCCAGAACACATAGAGGCTCTCTGATTGGATACGGGTGCAATAGAAACACCTATAGGTATATATTTGTTGGATTCTGCTTTAGATGTTTTAAGTGCTACAGAACTGCTTATCAGTGTAGCTGAACCTCATCTATACATGTTAGCTTCACTTAGGATTTAGTAACCCCCCTTACATTGGCTATATTAAAGAGGTGGGTTTTGAGAGAGCACTGGAAAGTTTGAAAGTTGGGGAGGAGCATGGTCATGCAGGGTAGGGAGTTTCATAATGTCCCATCCCACTCATACTTAACTGTGTTTCCATTCAAATTTAGCTTATTATGCTGTGCTGCCAAGTATAAAATGTTACAGTAAATAATATATATAAAAAGCACAACATATATTTTTCAAATGAAATATTTTATTAAACTTCTAACAGGGTTGGATATTTCTTACAACATATTGTTCAGACATGAGATATAAACTAGGAGCAATAACTGGGTTTATCTGTATTTGGAGGTAAGAACACCGGAGACAACAGCAATGAACTTGTCCCAGGCAGCATGGGCTGTTGCATCAAACTCAGCTGGGAAGTGAGAAGCCAGAACAACCAGGATGCAGTGAGACAGCAGCTGCAAGAGACATTTATGTCAGTCACTATTGTTTATTTAAAATATCAGCATTCAATAAAACACATCAATACACAATGAATCCTTTCAGAAAAATTGCTTACTAAAATATAACATACAGCTTGCAATTTGTCTTTAATATATACACAGAAAAATATGTTTAAAAGTATTTGCATATATTCATGTGTGTGCAAACTTCACAAGAGACATTTATGTCCATCATTATTATTTATTTACAATATCAGCCTTCAATAAAGCACATCAATACACAATCATAGCTGAGTGTTATGAAATTATTTTATTGTGAAACAAGTAAGAACATTTATTAATCCTGTGTCTCACCTTGAAGTTTCCTGGATCTACTCTCAGGTTGTATGCATGCAGGTCACTCAGCTTGGACAGGGCTCCATCTAAGTTGTCCAGATGCTTAGCAGCATCTCCAAGGGCAGCAAGGACCTTACCCCCATGAGACTGGAGATCAGTAGATCCGTGGCTCACATTAAAGTGGCTGAAGTAAGTCTTGGTCTGAGGGAAGCTCAGAAATAGCCTAAAATCAAAAGTAAAAAGTTTGTATGATTTTTAACATTATTGAAGCAAGTTTATATCCATCTCTGTTCTTAATTTTCTCTCATATATTAAACAGGTTTCAGAAAAATAAGATATTTCATAATTGTATTGTATTAAATAAAATAAAATATGCATTCTTCTGTTACCCTAAATAATAATCTATGCTATATTAAGAGGAGGTTTTCCATTTGTCATGTTACCTTTCCAAAGCTTCAGCACCAAGAGTGTTCACATTTCCGGAGACTTTGCCCCAAATGCCCACAATTGCAGCCTTCTCAACATCAGAGAAAGTCATCTTTCTGGTGTGTGGTCACTGAGCCTGAGATGAAGACCTGAAGAGTTTGATCTGTTTCCTTGTTCTTGTCACTTACATTTTATAGAGGAAGGGTCAGCAATCCTGGCAATATTCTATCACTATTGGTCAGTTCTGAGTTACACCCAAACATAAGTTCTGTGATTATCTCTTGTAAAAAAGTGCTGCATATGTACAAATATATTACAGATCAACCACATGAGAATGCATGTCAGGATGTAACACACATACTATGGAGTTTGTAAATTAGGAAGCCAAATAGTTTTTCATTTCAAAAACTTATCATTAGTTTTATCGACATTTTTTGCTGTGATTATCTCTCCTAGAAAAGTGCTGCATATGTACAATTATATTACAGGTCAGCTACATGAGAATGTATGTCAGCATGTAACACATGTACTGTGGAGTTTTTTAAATTAGGAAGCCAAATAGTTTTTCATTTCAAAACCCTATCATAAGTTGTAATGACATTTGTTTCATCCCATTAAGTCCATTGCATCTTGTTGGTTTATTGACTACATAGAAAAATGGATAATTCATTAATTTCTATATATGTGTAATTTTGCTGGGCAGTGTAAAATGATCATTTTAATTACTGAATTACTGGTAGGAGTGTCAGTGTAGTTTAGGACCCATCAATTAGCCATAACATTAAAACCACCTGCCTAAAGTTCTGTAGGTCCCCCTCATGCCGCCAAAACTGCTCATTTTGCAGTGTGGCAGGGTGCATTATCCTGCTGAAAGAGGCCACAGCCATCAGGAAATACCGTTGCCATGAAGGGGTGTACTTGGTCGGCAACAATGTTTAAACAGATGTTACATGTCAAAACAGAACATTACCCAGAACATCACACTGCCTTCGCTGGTCTGCCTGGTGCCATCTCTTCCCCAGGTAAATGATGCACCTGCACCCGGCTGTCCACATGATGTTAAAGAAAATGTGATTCATCAGAACAGGTCACCTCCTTCCACTGTTCCATGATCCAGTTCTGGTGCTCACGTGCCCATTATAGCGCTTTCGGTGATGGTCAGGGGTCAGCATGGGCACTCTGATCAGCCTGTGGCAACGCAGCCCCATATGAAGCAAGCTGCGATGCACTGTGTGTTCTCACACTTTTTTTATCATAGTCAGCATTAACTTTTTCAGCAATTGGTGCTACAGTAGCTCTTCTGTTGGATTGAACCAGAGGGACGAGCCTTCACTTCCAACACCATCAACATATTATTAGTTGTAAGGGAAAGTGATGCTGCTCATTAAAATCTCTTGCAACTTGTTGGTGTTTAAACACATACAAACAAGGATAAATCTGTGTTCCTATACAGGATCTAATATATTTCTGAACATACAGTGGTGTGAAAAAGTTTTTATCCCTTCCTCACTTGTTTTATTTTTGCATATATGTCACACACTTAATTGTTTCAGATCTTCAAACAAAATTGAATATAAGACAAAGACAACCTGAGTAAACACATAATATAGTTTTAAAATGATAATTTCCTTTATTGAAGGAAAAAAGATATCCAACGCCCCCTGTGTAAAACAGCAATGACCTCCTTAGTTACTCATTCAACCAATGAACCAAATTGAATTGATAATTGGGTTCAATTAGAGTAGACATAATCAGACTTGATTACTGCCAACCCCATTGAATCTAAGCATCACTTAAATTAAACATTTCCAGCAATGTGAAGTTGGCTAAAAGGTCCCAACAACCAGTCGAGTATGCCTTGATCAAAAGAAATTCTAGAAGAGATGAGAAAAGAAAGCTATTTAAATGTATCAGTCTGCAAAGGGTTAAAAAAGCCATTTCTAAGGCTCTGGGACTCCAATGAACTACAATGAGAGTTATACTCTCAAAATAGAGAAAACTTGGAACACATTGATGGCTCATCCAGGAAGTCACAAAAGAACCCAGAAGAACATGTAAGGAACTGCAGGCCTCGCTCGCCTCCGTTAATGTCAGCATTAATGATTGCATCATAAGAAAGAGGCTGGGCACCAATGATATCCATGGGAGATTTGCAAGGCGAAGGAACATAAAGGCTTGTCTCATATTTGCCAAAAAACACATTGATTCCTTTTGAGCGAATGCTCTCCACCATAAAATTTTAAGGGAGAATGTCCGGTCATCAGTCCGTGATGTGATGCTCAATCGCAATTGGGTTATGAAGCAAAAGCAAGACCACTTTTGAATGGTTCAATAGAAACAAAGCTAAGATTTTGGAGTGGCCCAGTCAAAGTCACACACATAAGTACTTTGGGGCCAGTGTTTTGGGTAAGGTTCAAACAAAGGGTCCTCCGAGTCTCTATTACCTTTTTTTTTTCTAACAATATAACTTCCATTCCATCCATGATCTTGCTGGCATAAAAGACTACAGGATCAGGTTACTTGCATTGGCTGAATAGCCTAAAAATCCAGGATGGAAAGAGCCTGCATCGAAGCGCCATCAATGGCAGCACTGGGACAGTAAATTCTTATTACTTGTATATAATACTCTTGAATACAAATCTATGATCAAACCATTGCTTGGTGCATAAGCATCTGGATGGTATATAACACTATTGGAGATCTGCAGTACTGGTAAATAATCCTGAGTATTATATAGAAGCATAGAATTTGACAACAGATAAGAACCGCTTGGCCCATATCGTTTGTCCATTGTTTTATTAACCTATGGTAACCTCAAACCATATTTGATCCCTTATTCTTTGTAAGGATATTCTTATGTCTATCTCAAGCATGTTTAAACTGCTCTACAGTATTGGCCTCTACCCCATCTGATGGGAGGCTATTCTACTTATCCACTACCCTTTCTGTGAAGTAATATTTACTCAAATTTTCTCTGAACCTACTTCCCTCCATTTCAGTGCATGTCCTTGTGTTCTAGTACTTCCTTTGAAGAATGTTTCCCTCATGTACCTTGTTCAAACCCTTGCTATATTTGAAGGTTTCTATCATGTTCCCCCTTTCCCTTCTCTGCTCCAAACTATACATATTAAGTTATTTTAGTCTTTCCAGGTAAGTATTGTTCTGTAGGCCATGCACCATTTTAGTTGCCCTTCTTTGCACAGTTTCTAATGTATTTATATCCTTCTGGAGATATGGCCTCCAGAATTGAAAACAGTATTTTAGATGAGGCCGTATCAATGACCTATACAGTGGCATTATTATTACTTCTTTCTTTCTGCTACTGATTCCTCTCCCTGTGCAACCAAGCATCTGACTTGCCTTCCTCATTGCTTTGCTGCATTGCTTACCTGCCTTTAAATCAGCTGAAATAGTGACTACAAGATCCCTTTCCTCCTCAGTAGTTTCCATTATAGTGCCATTAACACTATATTTAGCGTTTGGATTTTTGAGACCCAAGTGCATGATTTAGCATTTTTTGGCATTAAACTGTAGTTGCCACCCTCTGGACCATTCCTCTAGTCTACCTAGATCATCAACCATTTGTTTTACCCCTCCTGGTGTGTGTACCCTGTTGCATATCTTTGGTCATCTGCAAAAAGGCATAGTTTCCCTTCAATACCATTTGCAATGTCTCCAATAAAGATATTAAAAAGCACTGGTCCAAGTACAGATCCTTGGGGTACTGCACTGGTAACCTCATATACAGCATATTCCCGTGGAAACTCTGTTGGAATAAATTATCATGTTGATATTCTGCTGGATTGGTGCGTAAGCATGTTGATCCTCTGTTGGACTGGTGTAAAAAATTCATTTGCGCAGTCTGCTAGGCTGGTATATAATTATGTGGGCACTCATGGCTTGACTAAGGGGCAAGATGGGCCAGGACCCTGAAGACTTTGCCCCCAGCCGATCGTTTGCTAAATGCCTTGGGCATAGGAAGCCATGCAACTGCGTCATTCATCACCCACAACTTGGGCCTGCAGGAGCTTTTCAACATTAACAGGGTCACTATTGATTCTTGTGAGAGTTAGAGCCAAGCCTGAGACCATGGACACAAGGGGCCCGATTCATTAAGGATCTTAAATTAAGAAGTTTCTTATTTAAGTCTCCTGGACAAAATCATGTTACAATGCGAATGAGTTTTCTGTTTTGCACATAAGTTAAATACTGACTGTTTTTTCATGTAGCACACAAATATCAACTTTAAATTTCAGTGCACAAATAAGCTATCAAGTATTTGTGTGCTACATGAAAAAAACAGTCAGTATTTAACTTATGTGCAAAACAGAAAACTCATTTGCACCCCTTGCATTGCAACATGGTTTTGTCCAGGAGACTTAAATAGGAAACTTATTAATTTAAGATCCTTAATGAATCAGGCCCAAGGTCGCTTGTGATCAAACCCTGTACCAGAGATGGACATCTTCACTTGGCCAGCACATGGGAGAAGAGAAAGAGAAGAGATTATATTTACTTTATGTAGGTAATTGTTTGTACAGTATTTGTATATATTTATATTATCATTATTAATATTATATTTATTTTTTAAATTAAAATAGCCTTTCAATTGCAGACTATTTAAAATAAATTATGCAAAAAAAACACATACATCAACACTAATATATATAATTTATATAAAATGTATTTTTAACTTAAACTCATTTAAATAAAAAATGTTTAGGTATTTTGGTACTGGTTAAATATATCTATATTATTATTATATATATATATATATATATATATATATATATATATATATGTCACTGTAGCTCCATACCTCTAAATATGTCTGTTCCTGGGAGCGGGACATGGGGCATGGCCACGTCACAATAGGGGCATGGCCACGCCCCCAGCGGGCTGCCTAGCACTGTTAGGTGCCCGCCAATATTCCCACTAGCGAGACAATCATGTCCCCGGGCTGGACAGCCAGACAGAGTCCTAAAATCTGGACTGCTACACTGAAATCATGACAGTTGGGAGGTATGAAGCTCAAAAGTGCCAGGCCGCATCTTCCATGTGAACTCTTGCTTTCAAATCTACCACTGCCTGGCTCAAGTCAGTGAATAAGTCATCACTTCAATCAGGTTACAGAAGATTTATAAACAGTGGTTCGAGCGCCAAAAGTGGCACAGCACTGGTGGCGTTCGTATAATTATTATTATTACCATTTATTTATATAGCGCCACTAATTCTGCAGCGCTGTACAGAGAACTCACTCACAGCAGTCTCTGCCCCATTGGGACTTACAGTCTAAATTCCCTAACACACACAAACAGACTAGGGTCAATTTGTTAGCAGCCAATTAACCTACCAGTATGTTTTTAGGAGTGTGGGAGGAAACCCACACAAACATGGGGAGAACATGCAAACTCCTCACAGATAAGGCCATGGTCGGGAATTGTACTCATGACCCTAGTGCTGTAAGTAATCCATACCAATTGTTCTAATACTTGCTTGAATTAATAAGTAACTATGTTTTTTATAAATGAATAAAAATAATTTAAACAGTACTGCATTAAAAAAGGCTTTATTACAGGAATTAAGCATTTGGATAACGTCATCTGAGGATGTTGTTAAAGAATAGGGAGTATCACCCCGATGCTTGATAAACATCCTAACATAGATTATCACTGAGATAAACGAAAGCAAGCCCATTTTCACCAGCAAAAACACAGAAAAAGGGCTTCTTGCTCTTTGATAAATCACCTCCTGTGTTCTATAGCTAAAACCACTTTTTAAGGATGACTCATGAGTCAGTGGTGTGTGCTTACTGCACAAACTAAAATTTGCTTGGCTAGTATATAATAATTTGCATTTTTCTGGCTGAATGAACAGAAGGCCCTGGGACTAGAGATTGGTATAGGGCAAAACTACCACCTGTGTGAGGCCCAATAGGGACTTAATTCAGCTCTAAAGTTAGGGGAATTACAGATGGCATTTTATTTATTAAATTATTTATATAGCGCATACATATCATGCAGCACTTTACAGAGAATATTTAATCATTCACATCAGTCCCCAAGGAGTTTATAATCTAAACTCCCTTCCACATAATCCAGTTGACCTATCAATGTCTTTGGCATGCATACATACAAACTCTTATCAGATGGTTTATCTCCTGTTTTGCTATATTCAAGGTCATGTGCAGTTTCTTGCAAACAATGAATAACTCCTACAAACTAGCTGTATCTAATCTGTCTTTAAGCTGTAAGAGAACAAAATAGCTATAAGGCAACAAGATGGCATCAGCTTAGCAAAATCACATTTCTCATTTCCCATCTTTTTATTCATTATTTGCCATAACACTACCTATCAGAGATCACATTCTTGCTGTCGCTTTTAATGGGTACTTACACGCATACACCCTTCTTATAGAATATATGAATAGGGATGCCTAAAACTGGATACATAGAACAACCCATCCCCCACCAATAGCAAGTCCATAATCCCTCTTCTAGCTGATATTAATAGATGGCTAAAGAAGTAGACACAGACCAGCACATTCTCAAAGCCCGAGCATTTGGGAATTGTATAAAGTCTATCTGTATCCTCTGTTAGGGATACTGTGTCTGGGGTGTGCTTTTGGATGGAGTTGGGACAGACTTACCCAGGTCATTCTGTGCACAGATAAGGCATCCTGCCACTAAAGCCTGTGCTGCTTGGGTGAACCCTGGTGCTATCCATAACCTGCTAGTGTGTGCAACTATAGCATCTTTCCACAGATGCACTTTCCCGTGTGCTATATTGGCCATAATGGGATAAAGTGCTTTTGCCAGACACAAACGCTGACCTTTACACCACTCTCCTTGCACTTCTAGTCCTCCATGTTTTGCACAAGTCTTTTACTCATTCTCTGTTGCTTGTCTCTGCCTAATTTGGAGTGTGGTACAGGCAAACTTGGGGTCAGGGGCTCACCATGTAAATAGACTCCCTTTGGGGTACTAAGGCTATGGCGGCTTCTTGTTCGGCCTTGTCTACCAGTCTATTTCTCTTAGCTTCGGGGGTAGTGTCTCTGTGTGTGCCTTCACCTTCATCACTGTTGGAAGGGCAGCTGGAATGCGGTGAACAGTGCCCTGGTATGTTTAGCATGTTGACTGGTTTGCTTGCTGAACCCATGTATCTGTGTCAGTACTCCTTGTGCATGTGCACTTACTTTATAACAAAATAATGTGAAAAGCTTGTCATAATCTGGCAAAGTCAGTGCTGGCGCTGAAGTTACTTCATCTTAAAATTGGTTAAACATTTGGTTCTGCTCAGAGGAGAGTGTAAATGGCTTGCTATTATCCAGAAGTGCTAATGCAGGAGCACAGATATTAGCTCATAAAGTCTTATGGCTTTTTTCATTTATGTACAAACATTGAATTTCCATCAATGCATAACCATACCATCATATAAAGAGGTATTTACAGTATATAATGATTAGAGCACAGTAACTAAGGGCAGTGAATGTCTTTACAACACTGATTGACTCAAAACTATTATGAGGATAAAAAATAAAAACCTTTTGTTATCTACCATAATTTGATATTACATTGCATTACTTTCTTTCAAACCATCTGATATAAAATCTGGTTACAAAAATCAAAAACAAGCCCAAACACTATTTTATATTCAACTATGTTAATCCATTTCTCATTTTCTCTTTAAAAACACAGTAGTCATTACTCAGCAGAGTCTACATTATTTAAATCCTTCATTAGTTTCTACTTATGTTTGTTGTGGCTGTGGACCAAAACATATTGCAAACTTCTATTCATTGGAAGTTGGATAAATTCAATCTGGATTTTTCTGTAGCTGGAGACCTTCTGTGAAGAAAAAAAACTTTTTGCATAGAGATTAACATTTATTCATTAGGGATTACAGTAACTATCATGCTTGTCAGTATCAGTACACCGTTATCAGGTAACCAGTAAACATTTTTGTGCAGCGAACAGCTGCTAAAAGCTTAACTATGATGCTATGCGTTCCATGCCATGAAAATAGGATTTCCTCAAAGGGGCAGTCCCTAATCTCACAAACAGGGAATGTCAAAGTGACAGGACTTGGGCGAGTGTTCAAAGCCACTCCTTTCTCATCATCACTTAGTACAACCCCCTTGAATGGCACTAATATGTTTTCCGGGTTTACAAACATTCAATCTGTAATCTTGGTTCCAGGCTTTCAGCCATTTGAAAGCAACACTGCTTCTCTCAAAAATCAGAGTACTCTTGTTACACACCTCACATTGTGTCTGTAAATCACTCAACATTTTCTCTACAAAATCTCCCGTCACCAAATATTCACAAATATTTCCAGATTCTGTGATTTCCATGTTGAAAGTACAAATATATTCATTTAAGCAAGTCTCGCTCACAGACGACATTTGATCTCGTAACATTTCATCATGGGCATAACAAACCCTCCTGAGTTTGAGAACATTCATCAGCGCCATTTTTACACAGATTAAAACCGCTTGTTATATCTACATGTAAAAGCTCACTCTCCCAATTCTCAAAGAGAAAGCTATTTTTCTCAACTTCAGAAACAAAATTATTTTGCTGAAATACAGAAACGGCTTGTTGGACCCCAGCCAGTTTTCTTCTGACACTATCTACATTATTTACAATCTTGTCCGTCGATTGAATAGTGCAGTGATGGACCAAAGATTTTAAAACTTCTTTTGCATCTCTTCAAAAGCTTACAATTAAGCAAGGCAGGCATTACATTTACAAATGTACAACTTTTTCAACCTTGAAACATGTCTCTTTTAAAACGGTAAAGACAGACAAACATTGTGATTTAAACTGAATCACACCTCTCCCTTACAGAGCGCTAAGATAGAGAACAAACAGCGTGAACTTATCACGGATCTCTCTCACACGCAGTAAGACGGAGACAAAACTCACATACAGAGAAAGAAAAATTAACTGTTATCTTCCAGCCAACTGCTGTGGAACTACAAATCCCAGCATTAAATTAAATACAATTCAGCTTCAATATGCTATTATCACTCAGCACTCTTTTACTCTTGAAATATTGAAGCATACTTTAAGAACCTTTTTATCAATGTTACATACATTGTCAGATAACAAAATACAGAGTCCTTCTTATTTTAACACACTGAAGTCTTCTACACAGAATAAGGGAGGGGCACATTTCACTCTTTCAGCTGCGCAGCATCAAACATACATTTTTAGTACACAACCTACTTGATTACTTATTTTAGTCATTATATCATTTAGCTTGTGATACATTTAGCCTATCCACGTATATTGCGACTTTCCAGATCTCTTAACTTTCCATTGCCACCTCAAACAATCTCTTGGGGTTTGGTCTCAATACCCTTTTGTTCTTGTCACATTACCACTTGCAACACCCTTGTTTCTCCATCCACACATGTCAATTCCTTCTTTGGCTATCCTCGCTTTTTTGAAATATAACTTGCAGACCTTCTACTCCCCCCATATCCTAGAAATCTGTGCATCATCTCTATGGGGGGTTGCTGTCATCTATCTGCTCACTGTCTATATTCCCCTATATTGACAGCACTTTTGAGTCCCAATAGAGACTCTGATCTAGTTTCTGTGGGTTGTCCCAATAGTGGATGTCCTGTTCTGTGGACACCTTGGGGTGGATGTCCGGTTCTGTGGGCTCCAAACATTGGATACCTCTTTTGGACTCTTTACACTGGATGTCTGGTTCTTTGGACTCTAGACACTGGATGTCTGGTACTTTGGGCTCCAGACACTGGATGTCCGGTTCTTTGGACTCCAAACACTGGATGTCCGGTTCTTTGGACTCCAGACACTGGATGTCCAGTTCTTTGGACTCTGTGCACTGGATGCCCCTTTTGCAGAATAGCCTGACAGCATCTGGGACAAAGGTCTGCCAAATTCATCTAACTTCTTAACAAAGTTCTGGGGATGGTGTATCACACATGCACTCTTAATTCACTCATCTTTCAGAAATCTAATTACTAATACAATTACAATAAACAAATTGTTAGTAATTACTGTATAAATCTGAGACTTACAGATCTGCGTGCCTGATACCTTAGATGGACATGAGGAAGCTCTTAACAGAGGAGTCTGATGAGTAGAAAACTCTCACCCTGGTTAAAGTCAGAGTCCTGTGTTCACCTGCCCCCCAGCACCTGCATGGACCCCATTGTGTCTCTGGGAGTAATTTTTGATTCTTGTATGTGTATTTTTCAGATGTTTGCATGCTGAAAAAAACTTTAATAGAAGTTTATAAGAACAAAAAGTCCATAATGTAGTACTGCTAGTACTAGTTAGTATGTACTATATACTTTCAGTGTTGAATTGCTCCATATGTAGAAATGGTCAAAATATACTAAATTTTATTAACATTTTTTTACATATTTATTAATTCCATTTATTTATTCTATTTATTAATTCCATTAATTAATATAGCATTCCACATTAATCAAAATAGTGGCATTTTCCTGATGATGCTAGACAGTCACACTCTGTTTGATGAGACTTGTAGTGCTATGAGTTTGCACTACAAACGGTGCCTCTATAATTAAATAATAAGTTTTGGGCTATCATTAATAAATTATTATTGGCCCCTTAATATAATGATACATTTATATTACCCCATAAAATAATTATAAATTGATATTACCTCCTTAATCACTAGCGTATGTTTGCCTTCATAATTAACATGTCTATTGTGAATTCTCTTACGTTCGCAAATATCTCAAACTGCATTCCTAATACTGATCTTCAAGGTGCGCTGTGTGGCTTCTCAACTTCACAAATCTCAGCTATTACCTAAATGTGGTGATAAGTGTATTTATGTGTAAAGAAACCAGACATTTCTACAGTGAGGTGACCTTCCTGTAGATAATTAATTTCTTACAGCTGAGAGAGCAGTTCTAATGCTTCAAATATATCTTCTAGCGTGCCATCACCATCTTGAAATCTGCCTATGTAGACATTGGGTTGGAATAAGTAATGTGCTAGCAGTTAGATCCCATTGTATTGATGCCTCTTTATAGGTAGATATTCTAGTTGACTGAGGGTTATATGCCATTGTGTAGCCCAGGGGTGCCGCAGCGCTGTCACTGGGGTGCTGTGGGCCAGCCATAGAAAAAAGAAAGAACACAAAAACTTACCAATCCGCGCGGCGTCGGGACCCAGCATCCACCTCTTTCCCGCAGCTGTCACTGAATGTCGACGTCAGTGACAGCTGCGGGAGAGAGGTGACAGCGGGGCAGCAGAGTGAGAAGGATCGTGACAGCGGGGCAGCAGAAGGGGGCAGAGTGAGAAGGATCGTGTCAGCGGAGGGGGACAGCAGGGCAGCAGAGTGAGAAGGATCGTGACAGCGGAGGGGGACAGCGGGGAAGCAGAGGGGAGCAGAGTGAGAAGGATCATGACAGTGGAGGGGGACAGCGGGGCAGCAGAGGGGGGCAGAGTGACAGAGGGCTGCAGAGGGGGGCAGCGTGACAGAGGGGGCAGAGTGCCTGGATGCAGAGGGGGCATTTTTGCATACAACTAAATAAGTATTTCTGTCCTGACCTAAATACTTATTACAATTTTTTGACCCAACTACTTCTAAAACAGGACTGCTCAGTAATTATTTTGGAGGGGTGCCTTGAAAAAATTTGGAGACTCTATGGGTGCCGCGAACTGCAAAAGTTTGGGAACCACTGGTGTAGCCTGTAAGTCAGGTGGAACCCTGGATCTCTCTAAAAAGGCATCCATGTGGCTCTATCACTGGCTGTATCCACTCCTGCCAATGATAACATTGGCACCAAATCCCATTTTTACTGGACAAGTGGCAACCTTATGGAGAGTTTACATGGCTAACATTTCTTCAATATTATTATGCTTGTCATACACAGTATAAATATCAAAACGCAATTACATTAAGCACTTGTAATTAATAAACAAAAATAAACTTTTATTGTCTTAAAAGCAAACTTCATATGGTCAAGCTATGTTTTACATGGGGCAGGTCCACTTTTACAGCCACTATAGCTATAAAACATGCTTTCCGTGTTGGTCGTAGCTTTCAAGTATGGTGTTTCTGAAACCTCAGCAGCATATGTACTAGGAAATCTTACTTGTGACATATGACAAATTGCGTTTTCTTACAAAAACAATTAAAATGCTCCTTCTTGTTCCTAACATGAAACGCCTTTTCGGACCGCTTTTGCACTACTGGGGCTCCAAACTTGAAGAAAACAAGCAGGGATTTGTTGAGGTGAAAGCCATTTAGTCGGAGTCTGAGAGTTGCAAACAGTTTGTTCATAAATGGCTTGTGCATTGAAGACCGGAAATGCAAAACTAATTTTCTTCTAGTGCTGAAAAGGTTGGAGATAAGCAACACATTGATGACGTGACATGTTAGGAAGCCAATCAGATGTTTTGTAACGTAATGCCTGGCTATGGGAAAGTACTACGACAGCAGCACGGGTCAGGGGGAGGTGGTGCCACTGAATACATTGTTTTGTAAGGTTTCCGTGTTGCTTTACAGCCTGAGTTACGGTACTGTATGGGCTGAACGGTTGCAGGTATGAAGCTTCACGAGTGATTTTTGTAGAGACACTTAACGCATTATTACATATTCAACTACAATAAAGTAATCAAACATTTTCTTAATATGATCCAAAAGAAAGTGTATACACGTTTAATTAGCAGCCTGCAGTAAAAAAGAAAGTATTGAACCAGACTATTACTTTTTTTTGCTAATTTAGTGTTTATGTTTAGTAGCACACTGGTAACAAAAAAACCTATTGTTTATACTGTAGTGAAATCTGCCCATAAGTTCCGTGCAAATTGCTTATTTTTTAAATGGTAACTTCTATGTTTGCAGTTGGTATCTACAGAAGATAGGCTACATGGCATCTACTCCTAATACTACGATACAGTGCTTGCTCATTTTCTTGATGATGCCCTGAAATAGACTTCATTTGCATATCAGCATTGTCTATGTGGCAATATATCAATCAAATTACCTTTATAAACATACAACTCTTCCTGTGAAACATACTTATTGTCCCTGTTTTCAGTCGTGAATATTGGCAACAACAGAACGCTATATTACCTCTTCCTTTAAGTGTTTTATCTTTTCTTAAGAGTGCACAAATTAAAATATTTGACAATCACGTGTTTTGAAATGTATGACTTTTGCATACACGTTTTCAGCTCCCAAATGATTTAGATACATTTTTAAAAGCAGTAATAAGTCTTTCTGAGCTTTTGTTGTTGTGGTTGATGATTAGGGCCCTCCTAACATTGGATTTGAAAATCAAAATATTCATCTGTTGACATTTTTCTTCTTTTAGATGTCAAATGATTTAAAACTGTTGTAGGAACCTATTCCTATTAGTTCTGTTAATATGGAAGCATTAGCCTCAATTTTAGGAAAATAGACATTTTTTTTTAGATCTTTCTTACATATGAGGCAGAAGAACAAACAGTGATTTAATTATGTCATCACTAAGTAACTTATTCATTGTAAGGCAACACTGTCCAAATATTTACACAAAGGCCATATATACTATAAATATTGACTTACAGGCTGAACACTGTTAAAGAAATGTCATACAGGAATAGAGTCTATAGAATGTGTCCGCTAATAGGGTCGGGGCACACCACAGCCTTGTGAATGTCTCTTTTTTTTAATAAGAAATTGCACACATCTGCAGTAGTTTACAGTGCTATCTCAAGTCACCCTGGAGTTTCTCTCCCTGCAGTCATTTTATTGTCTAGTAACTCCTTGCTAATTGCTTAGGCCACAGTGGTACACTTAATATATAATCATCATCATTTATATAGTGCCAACATATTCCGTAGCGTAGCGTAACTTGGGGATAAACTCAATAAACGAATAAACAAACTGGGTAAAACAGACAAAGAGGTGAGAAGGCCCTGCTCGCAAGCTTACAATCTATGGGAAAATGGGAGCTTGATACATGAGGTTAAGTCTACATTATGCATTTCGGTCCAGCCAGACTGCAAAGGTAAAAGTGACTTATAAGCTAAATGATCCTGTCACACAACAATGTTGGTCAGGGGGTAGTTGTCTTGTGTGAAATTGTGTAATGGATGGGGTAATGTAGTGAGGTTAAGAGGGTGGTTGAGGAATATTATAAGCTAGTCAATATTTGTTGACTGGTCACATCACCAGTCAAAACTAAATCGTGGTACATTTGTGGAGTGTCTGAATCTGTCACAAATGATAAATCCCTTCTGTTCACCTCAATTGGAGTCATATTTTGGTAAAGCAAATACCTTTAGTTTAGTTAAGCTAAGTATCAGTAATATTCTTGCTGTGGGTACATTATTCAATATGCATGGATCAAAAATGCATTGATTTGTGGCAAGAAGGAAGATGTTTGACCTGCTTAATTTAAAAAAAATAAAAACAAATCAGCAAGTTGTATTTTTATACCAGTTGAAATTGTACCAATTTTAAAAGATTGTAACTTTGTATAAACTAATGCGAGTCTGTTTGCATGTAAAGCATCTTATATAGTAAACAAACTTTGTGTTTGTTATTTGTGCTGCAAATGATGCAATATTTCATTATGACGTAAAAAGAAACAAATTACTAATGGTTTTAGGCTACATGCTTTATAGATTTTACCGAGGATGGGTGAAAACACCAGCCCAATAAGTGTTATTTTGGTGAGCTCAGGAAGCAGAGGGAATAAGTTGCTCTTCCGTTACCCTTTCCAAAGAAGTCCAGAAGCACATTCTTCACAGACAAGTAAGTGGAGTGTGATAAATAGTTAATTTAAATGTGTTTTAACTTTTAGAATTGTTTGCTTGTTATCTACTTCTATACAGGTGATGTTGTGAATACATGTCTAAAGCTAGGTACACACTAAACGGTTTTCGTCCAATAATCGGCTCAATCAGCCGACATACGACTGCTCGTTCAAAAGTCGGGTCAGTGTGTGTAGTGACACGATGGTCGAAAGTCTGACCAAATGGACGATTGTCGCCTCATTTGGATGGTCGTACCGTTAAATATTTTCGTTCCAATCTCGTTTCCGTTGTGTGGTGTGTATAAACTTCCGACCGATCCACGACAATCCTCCGATACTTCCTCGACTGGGGGGCGTGTGTATGTAAATTTTTGATGTCTGTCCCAGTCCCATGTGGAGCGGTATCCGCATATGACAGGCTTGTGTTTTGTATAGATGTATATTGCACCTGTCTGGCTGCAGACCATTACACTTGTATAAAGCATGTGTGTTATTACCCTTTGCGTCTATGTTGGCAATGTATTCATATTTACCCTTTATAAAATTTAACCTTTATAAACTATTAAAGTTATAAAGTCATATTAACCTTTATTAACTAATATTTGTGAAATACCCGGAATATTCCACACAGTGTTCATGCAACAGTTTTATTGCAGGAAAAAAATGTACAAAAATTTTTGCAATACGACAAGTGAAAAAAATAGTATTACACTTTAAAGGTGCTACTGGTTTGTGGCAGAACAGGTCTTGATGTTGCTTGGGTTTCTATTCCCTTTGATTCCTTTACCTACGAAACAAGGAAATAAAAAAAGTTCACCATTAAAGTTCTGTATCTGTAATTTATATCCAACGCCAGAAATACTCTGACCTTGCACACTGCTCGAGATCAGTTTATGTTTTGGACCCTGTGGCGCAATCGCCATAATAGCGGCCTTAACCTCCATATATTCTGGAAAACAGGCGCCATTTTGGTTAATATAACGGTACAGGTATGTGCCCAAAGCATTTAGTTGTCTATACATGTTCACTGAAATACCTTCGTATCAAAGTTCTTTTATATATTTTTATTTTTTATTTTTTTCTTGTTTGATAACAGGTGTAACATTAGTGGTATCAGTGGCATCTAAACAGGCCTTCTCAGCATTAATTCTTCGTTCTGACATAAAAAAATATGTTGCAAATTAGGCGTTAGCCGTTTACATTGCTTCATGTGACACTAGAATGAAATAAAGTCCTTCAAGCAGGTACACTACATGTGCTACTGACCTTTTTTTAATGTCGTTGTCGTCCTGGTCCAGTACTTTGACCATCATCTCCACCTCTCTTGGGCTCATTGGATTTGCTCTTTGCTCTTCTTGAGTATCTCCATCCCCCACCTTAACTTTTTCAATATTTTTTGGCCCTTCCAGCACCATCTCTGACTCAGTCTTCGTCTCCATAGCTGCAACCCCCACTGACACCTTCTCCTCACCCACAAACCCCACTGACACCTTCTCCTCAACCTTAACACCCACTGACACTTTCTCACTAGCCATCTTCTCACGGCGCCAGACAGGTTCCTCTGTCATTTTATACACTCAGACATGGGCGTTTGTTTCTGCTGCGGACCAATCAGCGATGATGCCCGTCGAAAATGGAGCATTCCATTACATACTAAGGGATTTTATTATTAGGGAATATTCATTGCATTGCACTTTACCACTTAGATGGTTTTCTTAAATTTTAGTATTGTTACTAAACTTCTATTTTATATGAATGAATGAAGAGACAGTGTTGCCTTCTCTTTTTATGCGGCTTTGGGTGTTAACTATAGCGAAAGCTCTGCCCCTTTAGGCTAATGTCTTTGGTATATTGTTACATGCCCCGCAAATGATGCTTCAGTGTGTACGAAATTAAAATTATTGCTCACGACAACATGGCTGTAAAAAGTTGCCAAAGGGATGTCCGCTCTTCTCTTTATCATCTAAAACAAGGCTAGTGTGTATGCAGTCCATGGACTGAGCGATCGGAACATCGATCGCATGTAAAATCGATCAGCATAAATAGTTGGTGGATAATTCTTTGGTGTGTTCCCAGCTTAAGAGCGCTTTACGTGTCTTGGGAGATTTGGCCATAAATCCCTTGTGAGTTTCTGAGAGCATAGAACTTGCCAATCTTAAGAAACAATGTGGCCAGTAATCAGTTGCTACATGATTGCAATTGTATGTATTGATTATTTATAATTAGCTATATCTTGTATTGCTTTATATAGTAAAGGAAAACGTAATGTTAACTTGCAGGGGATGCCATATCCTCCAATACTAATTTAGCTTGTTCCCTGATATGCAGATATTTTGAAGTAAAGCACATTTGTTATTAGATGAGTTGATTGCTGGTCTTTGAGATATTGCTCAAACCTTTTAGGATCTCTCCACTTCACCTCCATCTTGTGACCTCCACAAACCCTTATCTCCCACCACAACCTCTCACTGAATTTAGTTCCTAACTTTACTTACACAGCAGACCTAAACTTTTACTCCCCTGCAGCTAGTCCTTAATCTCTCACCACAACCAGACCCTATAATATGGCACTGTTTACTTATCTACCGTCAGCCAGATCCCCAGACCCTTTCTCGCTAATCGCCCAATTTCCCTTCATATATCGTACTTAAGGGACTAATGTTAATTATATATTGTTTTTAAAACTGTTTTCAACACTTAACCTAACCAAATATTGTTCCCTGTTACTGTCCATAATAAAATTACACTAAGGAATTTGTTTTACTTTAGGTAATCCAAGAAGCTGCTATGCTTTAAACCACACTGGAGACAATACAGAAGATCCAGATGAAGATTCCAAGTATGATAATAGTATTTAATTTAGTATTATAGTGCAAAAACTACACTGTATGTTTTAGAGAATTCTTAATGAATATTAAACCACAACACATAATTTAATTGTTAATAATAGCATCACATTTGAGATGGTTTGTTAAAAGGACTTAAAGGGGCTACTTTTCAACAGCTGTCCCCTCTTTAATTATGTCTGCCCTTTGTTGGGGGGATCCCCAACCTGGAACCATTACCATTACCTGTACTAAACCATCCGTCCACAACATTTAACAGCATAGAGAGGAGACATCAGGACTGAAGAAAGATCGCTTGCTGGGAGCAATATAAGTGACAGTCATCAATGGAACTTTAAATATAAAACACAAGTTACTTTATAGAAAATTCTATTCACATATACACTATATGGACAAAAGTATTCGGACCCTTGACTATTACACCAACAGGGACTGTAATGACATTGTATTTAAATGCATATACTTTTATATGGAGTTGGTCCCCCTTTGCAGCGATAACAGCTTCCACTCTTCTTGGAAAGCTTTCAATAAGATGTTGGAGTGTTTCTGTGGGAATTTGTGCCCATTCATTCTGTAGAGCATTTTTGAGGTCAAGTACTGATGTTGGATGAGAAGGCCTGGCTCGTAGTCTCCATTCCAGTTCATCCCAAAGGTGTTCTATGGAGTTGAGGTCAGGGCTGTGTGTGGGCCAGTCATGTTCTTCCACACCAGACTCATCAAACCATGTCTTTGTAGTCCTTGCTTTGTGCACTGGGGCACAGTCATGTTGGAATAGAGAAGGACCTTCCCCAGACTGATGCCACAAAGTTGGAAGCATAGCATTGTCCAGAATGACTTGGTATGCTGAAGCATTAAGATTGCCCTTCACTTGAGGAAAGTGGCCTTAGCCCAAACCCTTAAAAACAGCCCCATACCATTATCCCTCCTCCACCAATGTCACCCACACAGCTTGGTTCTTATATTCCATATAAGAACCTTATATTTTGTTTTATGGTTATATTACATGTATATGTTTTAATAACATGTTCTAATATTATTGTGTTGGTGGTATACATTTGCTGAGGAGAACTTTATTTGCGCTTCCATTTTTCAGTCTATTTTGTATCAAGATTTGGTTACACAATAATTCTTAAAGGGAGCTGCATATTTTCTTCCCCGTGGTAATAAAGTGGTAGCTACGAATTTATGTGAGTAATATAAATAATTGTTCCAGTTTATTCTGTTCTATTTTTAAAATAGGCGCCCAAGAATATCCTATTTTTGGATATAGCATTTTTTAATTATATCACTTAGTTTACCGTGGAATATTAACGATGAAATTTAGCGATCCGTCTTATTGCAAAGATGGCATCCTTTCAGAGTACCACGCTTGAAGTCAGTGAGCTCTTCAGAACAACCCATTTTGTATCATAAATGTTTGCAAATGGAGACTGCATGGCTAGACGCTTGATGTTATACACCTCAGGCAATGGGTCTGATTGTAACATATCAGTTCAATAATTAACAGGTGTGGCCAAATGCTTTTGTCCATATAGTGTATATAAGAACTTGTTTCTGGAGCTTACCAGAAGAGGTTTCAGATAATTATTATACTTTTATCATGGGAGTGAACTAAAATAAAATAGAGCAAGGAGGAATGCAGTGAATCCATATTTTAGGAATAAATATCAAATCCTTTTGCAAAATGTATTTAACAGAATCTGCACCCAAATAATTTAAATTATTTTAGCTCCTGATAGCAATACATCTCATTTCTGCACACAAAAATCTTAGCTAAATCATGACTTTGATTTAGTTGGCAACATCTGGAGATTTGGATTAACATCCGTCTCCCTAGAAATCTGATTTATGCCAAATTCCAAACGTATATTTTATTTAATATATACTTAGGTTTCATGCAATGCTAAACACTGCATCTTAACTCCTGCCATGATATGGGCCTTTCTATATATAAGATGCCTTTTCATTCAGGGATTCGACTTAGAAACAAGAGGCACAAGCATTCTGGCGGACAGACGTAATGCCAATGTGGTCATCTGCCAACCAGATTTCTGGACCAACCTGATAAAATCAGACCATCATGTTATTGGACAGATTTGATTATTTTGGACCCAGATAGATCACAGTTACAGGTTACTTTGGTAATAACCAAACTGAACAACAAAATCAGCATGTTTAAACTCCATAATGAAAAATGCTCCCCCGGAGATCATGTAATATATTGTGGTATCTTTTCTCAATTCAGACATATAATGCTTGTATTTGCTGTTTAGTTAGTTAAGTTTATGCTAAATACTGAAGTGTGTGTGTGTGTGACAAGTAAAGTGAGTTTGTCTTCATTATCCCTGTTGAATGTACATTATTTTCATATATCTTGCTGAGTATGTCCCTTTTGATGTTCAGTTATCTGGTTGAGCTGTGATTCGTGATGTAATATGTGATCTCATTGTTCCAGATACAACATGTGCTGTTATCTACCCATTCAAATAACATTTGAGATAGTTTCCCCACTGAAGAAGCACTATTTTTTGATGCCTAGAAATATTTTTTGTCATTGCTTTTGTGCTGTTTTGAAGCACTGATAACATCTAACAAGACAAGTCAGAAAGACAAAATGCTTGCATGCGTGGTTCATTGCTTGAACATTGTAGCCATTCTAACGCCACCTATGTGAATTTTTCATTCAATATTTCTAAATTCAGTTAGTGTTTCAAACACAACTGTGTATGAACATCATTGATACCATGTGAACATGAATATATTTTTCATTTTAAATAAGTACATATACCTTCTGGAAAGTGAACCAGTAAAAAAAAATAAAAAAAAATGTGTGAATGTTTATGGGTACTAAAATATGTTTACATTAAAATTACTTGGGTTACAAAAATCTAGCACTAAACATTTTATACATCTCCGGTTATATAATTTAGTAGTGCAATGTGTTGTAGTTTATTGTTTGGTGTGGTTTTTTTTTGTGTTTGTGTTTTATGTTTTATTATTTGTTGATGGCTCCCGTTCCTATTCCAGAGAGCCTTGTCCTCTAACAGATGAGCAATTGGTTGCAGGGTAAGACTAGACATTCTAAACAAGATTGTTTTGTTTAGAATGTGTCTCTCTTCCTAATGAGTTTTTAGTTCTTCCTATTTGTGCTAATTTATTTGTTCACATTATAAATAAAACTAAGGCTAGGTACACATTACAGGTTTTTCACCCGATTATCCTGCCAGTCACCCGATAAACGACTGTTAGGTCCGATGTCGCATTAGTGTGTACGCTCCCACAATCATGTTTTAACGCACCAAAGCCTGTCGTATCATTTCATTTGAATTTATAAACTGACTAAAAATCTCTCTAAAGGATGAAATGATGTCGTTCAAATTCCATTGAGTTCAGAGTCATGATCTTTTCAACAGATGGTTATGACAGTCCATAAATCGTGTAAATTCGTGTAAGTGTGTAGGCATGAATTGGCATGCTGATATGGACTTTCAGTCGTTGGTAAAATCATTCACGATATCACATCGGGAGAAATTTTCTGTAGTGTACCCAGCTTTACTCCAAGTGAAATTTTAACATCTATGCTTAATAATGTTACAAATTGCATACTAACATTTCTTGTCACGGATCTGTGCTTTACTGAATTCTGATAAATGTTCCATTTTCTTTTGTTCTTGTCATGTAATGTGCCAAACTTAAGAATGTAACTGCAGAATAAGTATATGTAAAACAAGCATACACATATAATTTATAGGCTAACTCGGAAAGCTATGTGGCACAACTAGAATGTAACTTTTTTTTATCCTTGTACGCCAGTGGTAGACAACATGATAGCTTTTCATGGGCCAAGGACATTTTTGGTGAAATTCAAGAAGATAGCTAAAATACTAGTTCTTTGACATGGTATTCTGCATCTTTCAAAACTGTTATTAAAGTTGTTCTCATAGGCTAAGAACATTTAAGTTGTCCTCATTCAGTAAGCAGTTTTCTTTACAAGTCCTGCACTAATATTTGGTTAATCCCTGATTGGTGAGCACTATTGGAGCTATATGCGACTCCTTAAAGTCCCTATATATTTTCATATTCGCTTCCCTTCAATGGTTTTTCAAAATAAGTTATTGGTATCTTTAATGACTTGTTTAGGTCAGTTCTAACTTTGAAAAGTACTTCAGATGTTATGGAGATGTCGTGCAAGTAAACAGCAAATGAAATATTGTAGGCTATGGATCAGTCCACATATATGGCAAATAAATATGCGGTACAGATGTATACACAAGAAAATTATGAAAACTCGCATTCATGTTTGTGACATGTTGTTTCATTGCTGTTTGTGTGGACAGCAATATTTTACTCATTGTTTACTTCTGTAAGAATAGCGATCATCAGATCATAGTTAAAGTAAGTGATTTGAATATTAACATGTAATCAAACCATCCTAAACTTCTGTCCCGTCACAATCCTGTATTTATCGCTTTAAGGGATTATGAGCTACTAGAATGCAAATGTGTTCTTTTCCTAAACTTAATAAGCAGCAAATACATTTTACATCCAGTTTTATTTCTACACATGATGTCAAGCATCTTACAAGTCATTTGTGGTTAACATTTAATAAATGTACATACTGATTACATGTTTATGAGTTGCAGTTTTCTTTAAAATAACATTTATATTATACCATTAGATATTTTAAAAATTAAAATGGCACATAACTATCTGGTATACTACGCCCCATGGGAACATTGATTTATAATGATTAATTACAGTGCTGATTACTCTATTTTTATATACACTTGTTTTTTTTGTTTTTTTTGTACAATAGTCTTTCATGTGCATATGCATTAAAGAACTGAACAGTTCACTCAGTATGTAGAGATAACTGAGATAGCACTGACAACACCCAGCGACCCACAGATATGCACCTAAAGCTTCCTATCTCCCTCAAAGCATATTGTGTGTGTGTACGTGCCTTCTCTTCTATTTGTGACAAGAGGCACAAATAGAATATATTATTTTTTTATATGCATGTATGTATGTGAAACAGACCCCTTTGTTTAGCCAGAGATAGGTTCTCTGCTGAAGGAAATGAAAGATAGATTTGAGCGCCAAGGAGAGATTCTTCAGTTCGCAGTTATTACATAATAGATATGGGCACAACTGCAATTAGAAAATTAGATGGAAAGAGCTCTTTCTAATTAATGTTGAAATGGATTGAAAAGAACATTGAATGCTAAATAGTTTATATTAATCCATTTTTTTTATGTTTATCTAATACAATAAAGGTATTTTACAAATGTGCAGAAATTGACTTTTGCAGTACATTTGTATTTGTGTAGTTGCACCTATTTATCCACCTTGCACATGGTGAAAGCCTAAAAATATCTTCTAATCATGTCTGGTAACAGGTTAGGATCACTCCCTTCATTTAATTACATTTTCTTTCACCTTTTCTCTCAAAATGCTTTTCGTTTTAGCTTTATTCACATCTTAAATTAGTCATGACCATTAGACATCACTATCTTAATTATACGTCACTTTTGTGTGTTTAAATTATGTTTTATTACATGGGTATTTGTGCATAAATGCACTGAACCAAAACAAATGCATCTGGATGATAAAATAAAAACCAGTCCCATAGGATGTATAGGATGACTTTAATTTACCAGCACCCCTTGAGCCAAATAAACTATATTTTTGGTGGAGGGAGCAGCTCTAATGTGCCCTATATCTCTCTTTGGATCTTTAATAAATCGTTTACACTAGAATACTGAGAATACTGGATAGTCTTGTGTGCATGCTGGAGTAATTTGAGATGCATTTAAAGTGCCTGGCCACTCCACCTACCCTAGCGATGGGCAAACTAAAATATTCTTCTATACTTCAAAAGGGCTCCACATTAATCTTCATTTAAGTAATAAGTTAAAACAATACATTTATGCAAAGAAATAGACACCTGTCTATAAAAACATATCAGCAGACATTTGAAATTAGTATTACAAGCTATAGCAGACAAATCTGAGAAGAAAGCGGGAAGAGCTGGGGTTACAGGTGAAGGTTTAGAGGGCCATCTGTTGCCCATCACAGACCTAGCTCCTTCTGTCAGAAGATGTTGTTGCATCCCCTGTAGATGCCCTCATTTCATCTCAGGGCTCTGTCCTTGGACCCTTACTATTCTCACTATACACCTCTTCTCTGGGTGCACTCATCAGCTCCTTCGGCCTCAAGTACCACCTTTATGCTGATGACACTCAACTCTACCTTTCCTCTCCTGATCTCTCTCCCTCCCTTCTTTCCAGGGTATCCGCATGCCTCTCTGCCATCTCCTCCTGGATGTCCTCTAGATTTCTTAAACTCAATCTTGCTAAAACTGAACTCATTGTCTTTCCTCCCTCTCGCACCTCCTTCCCCTCTGACCTCTCCATCACTGTTGACAACTCATCTATCTCCCCTGTTCCCCAACTCCGCTGCCTAGGTGTCATCCTCGACTCCTCTCTCTCCTTTGCCCCTCACATTCACTCTCTCGCCAAATCCTGCCGTTTCCAGCTTCGCAACATTGCCCGCATTCGGCCCTTCCTCTCTTAGGATGCCACCAAATCTCTCGTCCACTCTCTGATTATTTCCCGCTTGGACTACTGCAACCTTCTCCTTATCGGCCTCCCCCTCTCTCATCTCGCTCCCCTTAGACCTGTACTTAACGCCGCTGCTAGGCTTATTTTCCTCTCTCGCCGTTCCACCTCTGTATCCCCACTATACTAAGCCCTTCACTGGCTCCCCTTCCCCTACAGAATCCTTTTTCAACTCCTCACTCTGACTTACAAGGCCCTTGCCAACTCCACTGCTCCCTACATCTTTAACCTTATCTCTATTCACACTCCCTCCCGCTCACTGCGATCGTCCAACGATCGTCGCCTCTCTTCCCCTCTGATTACCTCCTCTCACGCACGTATCCAAGACTTCTCCCGCGCCGCTCCCCTCCATTGGAACAAGCTCCCCCGCTCCATCAGAACTTCCCCTAATCTGTCCTCTTTCAAACGAACATTAAAAACCCACCTTTTCCTTAAAGCCTTCCAGTCTCATGCCTAAACTCCCACCGGTCGGCTACCTCTCTTTCTCATCCCTTCTTCCCTTCTCCCCCTTCCTCCCGTCTCTCCGTCTCATCCATGTGTCTGTCTGTCTTCCCCTCCCTTTAGATTGTTCGCTCCTTTGAGCAGTGCTCTCCTACCTTCTGTTTCCATCACTTTTAACTGCGCTCTCCAGCTACTCAGCTCACCTCCTCTCAGTCCCTCTGCCCTCTGTCTCCTCTCGCTTCCCTCCGCTCCCCTCAGTGACTCTCAACCTGTCATCCGTGCCCACCCTCTTGGGCCATAGTTACCTGCCTGTACTCACTTTTCCCCTCCCTCTCTTTCATGCTGTGCCTGAGCCCCCAGAGTTATAGTGCTTACTGTTACTTGTACTGTGCTGTTTCACCTTGTACTGTGCCATTGTTTGTCCTTGTACGGCGCTACGGATACTTTGTGGCGCCCTATAAATAAAAATTAATAATAATAATAATAATCTCGCACAATCATGATTATTTGCTTAAAAATAGGAGCATATACAATATGTGCTGCATTTTCCATGTTCAGAAATAAACCTTGATGGGGTTTACATAATACAGTGGTGCAAAGAAATAACGTGCAATTTATAAGGAAAAACAGAAGACTTATTTAGTCTAGTGCAAGTAGGACTTGGATGTGTTTTGTGCTATTACAGTATACTTGTGCGACATGCCCCATGTTAATAAATATTCCCTGCACTATATTTGGCAGTGCTTCTGCTCAGTAATGTATTGAAGATGAATAAATATATATTTCTAAATGCAAGTAAAAATGTAGTACAGATAGATGTCACAGTACTTTAGTGTCAGGACAGTATTTTTTGGTGCTTTTTTTATGTTCAGCAGAGCTGAACATGACTATATGACTATATATAGTTAGCAGTATTATATTGATGAATTTAAGTAACTAAAGAAGCAGTAACACCACTAGGTATTTATATAGCATTACAATTGTGCTAGTACCCTCCATCTTGGAGGTCCAGCTTTTTAATTAAAGAAACCTTTTTTGTGTGTTATGTTTAAAATAGTTGGCTCTCTCCTGATCAAAAACTCCTATTATTCTCAATCCTCGTAAACACTCACAAACCATGGAATTAATAATGAGCATGCAGTCACTTCCTGTAATTTCTTTTACTTTTATATCACATTTAATTACTTTTCATGCATATTGGAATGTTGTTACTTTTACTTCCTAACAGTAAAACAATTTCTTTTATTCCAACCATTGAAAAGTTAATTGCTGCCTCTAATACCTGGTTTTTGTTTCTCCAATTAAAGATTTTCAGATGTCATACTTGGGACAATTTTGGCTACAAAGTCCGATATGTGTGGTAAAAAGTTTGAACTGAAGATTGACAATGTGCGTTTTGTTGGCCATCCAACTTTACTTCAGCATGCTATGTGCCAGGTAAATAACTGCTTTCTTACCCAAAATATTTTACATTGCTGCCTAAAGCCGTTAAAGACTAATAGAGTCCACATTTTATTGTGGAAGGCATGTAGTAAAGTATTCAAAAGACCATTAGCTGAGAAATTCTCTCATCTTCACCTGGTCGAAGTTGTTAACGTATTTCAGTACAAATCATGGCTGTAGCTTTGCATAAAGTTTACACAGACATAAACGGTGACTTTACAGTTTCAAAAGTGCACAGTTACATTCCTCTGTGGTTGTAGTGTGAGTGTACATGCCGTAAATTGTAAAAATGGCACTTAAAAATTACCTTATCTACTATAACATTTATCATGTTTTCTTAAAGTATTGCTCATGAAATTTATGTCTTGGACATCAGGACTATCTTTATTTCATGTTTCACATTTGCACTATTTAATGAAATATGTATTTGTACACATTTAAATGCTCTGTCCTGTATAACAGGTTCACAATTTCTTTTAGCTATGGTTTTATAATTTGACCCTTAGAGGTAGATTGATCAAATTTTCTAATAAGGAAAAGTGAAGGTGTTGCCCATAGTAACTAACAGATTCTAGCTATCATTTATCTAGTAAATAAATCATAGCTGGAATATGATTGGTTGCTCAGGGCAGCAACATGTACCTTTCCAATGTAGAAGGTTTGATAAATCTAACACTAATAGTTTTGAAAATGCCTTCAAGAAGAATACATTGAGAAATGGAAATTCATTTTATTTCACAAGTGTATTATTGCTGTATTGCTACAGAATATTTTGGCATGTATTTTGGAAAAAAGTTTGTAATTATTCATATGTGAATTTATAAGTGTTTGATGTCGCAAAGCAGTGTTTTCTCTGCTCTATAATAAATTAGCCTTATTGTGGTTACTGTGCAGACATGGAAGCATAGTAACCCAACAAGTATTAGGTCTAACCTGGAGGATTCTTTTTGCTGTCCGTCTACCAGGACATCCTTCAGGTGAGTTCTAATTCTTGCTGGGTTATTGTTTGAGTGCATTTGCATAGTCAGGGGCAAATGCAGAATTTGTAGAGGGGGGTTTTCATGCCACACCACCAGTTGACGCAGCCAGCATGCTTCAGGGCGTGGCTATAATTTTAGAGAGTGCTTGGCTGCTTTCCAACTCTTCCTATCCCCATCATATACACGGGCAATACTGCGTGCACTACTGTTAGGAGCACACAGCTCTCCCTTTTCTAGCAGAGCTAGCTGTGTGAAGCTGGACATACCTCCCAACTGTCCCTACACTCAAGACAAAGTCCTCATTGAGTGTGTCAGAACAGTTGGCAGACTTTCCTGCTCTCTCCTACCTGTTCTTGCTGCTTTCAATACTTGTTGGGGAGAGATGGCCGTGAACAGGGCAGACAGAAACGATCTGCACACAAGCTACAAAGTGGCTTGTCCCAGGGCAGGGTCCAACCACCTCAATCATACAGTATCCCAGGCACCAGGAAACCCCCCACCCCCCTCGGTTTGCATATGATAGTCATCTCTACTTGATTACAGGAGACTGAATAGTGGCTAAAAACATTTGCATAGAGAATCCTTTGAAATGATTGCTAAATAAAGCAGCCTCAGTATTAAATGTGCTCTGAATTGTGTGTACACAGAGCACAAACAGAGGCGAGAATTTATATTGCTATTATAATATACTCTGGTAATACCTATGTAAAGTACCTGTGACCTGAAAGTAATTTCTAAATGATTCATTAGAGCTGATCTAACAATATTAGAATAAAAAGGAACAAACGTTTGAGATAATGTTCAGTGTTTTAAAATATTAGTCCTTTAATCTGTTTTATGAACTTGAAAATTAATGTGCATCCCTGCAACCTGATGTATCATATGTGAGTGTTTTCCTTTAATAATGTTTTGCACACAATGCTTGCCTTGCCTTGTATAAGTTCAAAACATAAAAAGTCAGCTTCAAGTTGTATATTGGTACACTTTCCCTTACCACCTTCAATGATTTGGTAGCTAAAAATATAGTTCATGAATATATGCATAGGTTCTTATTATTTGGAAACCTGTTATCCAGAAAGTTCCAAAGGAAAAATAGTTGTAGTGAATAGGCATGTTATAGGTTGTCTCTTCATACAGTCACTGTGAGGAAAGCCGCTCAACATTTAATGAGAGGAATTCAATATAATAAATCTCTTACCTGTATAGACAAATGTGTATTCTTCTAGGATTAATGACATGACATTTTTACTATCTAGCTTTAAAATAGAATAAAAATAAAATCATCCAGTTCTTTGTAACGTGTTCCAGGGTTATTGGCTTAGCAGCTCCCTCTTGTGGTAGTAATTACTTCTGATGAGGAATGAATGCAAGTTTGACATACTCAAACATATTTATTCACACTCATCGTAATAGAATTTTTTTTCACTGCACTGATATATGCAGTAGAGGCTGTAATGAAAAAGAGAACATATTAATTAATTTTACATTGTATTAGACTTTTTAACTTCAAAAGACTCTTTCCCAAATTGGACCTAGTATACATCTCCTGATTAAACTATTTAGCAGTGCTCCTCACCGTGTTTGTATGAGACAGATGGGTATTTGATGTTCATGCCTGTGTGTGCCATATTTTTCCTGAGCAGCAAAAATAATTTTTTTACCATTTTTTTTTTAAAACTTTCTATGTATGCTTAAATATTAATATATCTGTTATTTCCATGTACTACAACCATAACCCATAACTGGTTCCAGTGAAATCAGTGGGATCAGATGAGCAGAGGGGAACCTGTGCTGAGCATACGCTGGTCAGGGCTATCTCCAAAATTTTATTACGGAATGCACGGAATGCAGTGATGCACTGTACCAGTCCTGTATGGAATTTCATTTTGTGTGAAGGCAGTTAGTTCTTGTTTCATTTTAGCAGTCTGCTGTTATCTGTTCTTATTTTTAATGTACAAAATCCATGTTTCTAAATGCAATATATGCAGAGTACGGGTGGTGCTGTACGTTGTGTGCTTGATCTTTTCAAACTACAAAAACCATATCGCCATAGCATATATATAACGCTGAATCACATCCATGTAGTAGTATTGGAGCGTAAAGGCTCCGTGTGACGGGGTGAGTGTTCCCACCTTCACTTCAACAACCGCCACAGTAGTGTTTTTAGATTTTTTTTTAGCTGGAAAAGCATTTGTATTTAAAACGTGTGTGTGACACGGCTCTAAGATACATCTTTATATGTGTTTCCCATTCAATGGAGATTACAATATATACATTGTTCAATTGTTTCAAATATTAAAACTGCACTTTAGAAAATGATTTATGTTTTTATTTGTGTTATAGGTATCAAAAACAGATCCTTCACCAAAGAGGGAGATGCCGACAATGATTCTCTTTAATGTTGTCTTTGCCCTAAGGGTAAGAGTTTAAATCTTGTTTTATCTATGTCATTGATTTTTAGATCACAGCATATTAATGATCTTTTCAAGGCTAATTTGACTTTCATAAAAAGTGCATTTAAAATTAATTCTCTGCTTCCTTATTTGAATGGTGGGTGTCTCTCATCCTCAGTGGTAAAGGATGCCTATGCGGATGTTGGGCCTGCACAAAGCAGGAGGTGATTTCCACAGCAGAGGAGTTGGTCGAAACTCCCACTGCATCATTTCCCTGCTTCAGCCAGTCAAAATAATTTCGTTTCAAGTCCCAGTGCCTATAGTTACCTCTGGCTTTGAAATGTAACTATGTGGATGGTATGAATTAGAGGAATGAAAAGAGAGGAAGTGTTCTTTACATAAGCTCCATTGTGGCAAGGTCTGCTAGTCTGGTCCTCCTGTATAGGTGCTTGATTTCATCCAGACCAGTGCAGAGAAAGCGTATATGTATCTGGGCAGCTACTATCTGTTTACTATGTGGATATATATATATATTAGTGGTCAAAGTGGGGGTGTATACAATACTATGCAATATTGCCACTTCTTCTACTCTCTTCATTGAGAAACTATCTAATTCCATTTACTTACATTCCCATTATATTTTTCATACCGCCACTTCTAAATTCCACTTCGACAACTGTATAAATCTATCTCAAGAAGACATTAATCTTTTGCACTCATCACTTGCACCCCAGTTTGTATGAGGGCCATTGTATAAACAATAAAACATTCACCAAATACATCATTAATGCTGTTAACTACTTCTTCAAGCTATACTCTGTATTATAAACAGGAAATGTTAGTTACACATATTGCAATGTATGTTAAACTGGCTAACTCATGCCGAAGTCTTCCCATATTGGCCAGTCCTACACTAAATATAACTATGAATTAATTCTTATTCTGCATAGCAATGGTGATGTTCATCTGGGTGGAGACTTACCCCTTCGCCGTGGTGGTTTTTCTCACCCATGTGCTGAGCACTTTTGGTTTCATTGCATATTTATTTATCACCTGCTGATCAAAAAACGATCAGCAGGCAATAAACACCAGCACCATCATTTGAAAAAGGGTACTACAAGCAAGGTACACAGCTATATAGCAGGATAGGGAGATAAAGGCTCTAAAAGAGCCTGTCCCTGGCATTTCCCATAGACTTTAATGGACTGTGTATGTGCACACGCATGCTGTAACATGCACATGCATGTACCTTTCTAATGATGGTGAAAATTGATCGGTGGGTTTTCTTAAACCCTTAAATGCAGAGGATGAGTGAACAGCAGCTGCAGTTGTTATTTTAAAGAATTTGTTTTCATTTCTTTTTTTTTAGTCTAAATCTTCACTGCAAATTTCAGCAATATTGTTTGTAATATCGTATAAATAATGCTTGCATTTTTTTTTTGGAGAACATAAAATGTATGGGATTGTGGAGAAACAGTACAGTTTTGGGATTTGGTTTTTTTTGTAAACATTTCACACGTAAGCATTCTTGTTTTGGGGGACTGTGCTGGTCACACATGCTATATATATGTAGCTCCCACAATATATAACCTAGGACAGTCCAGTCACTTAAAATGTAAACTGCTTTAACCACTTGATCTGTTTTAACATATTGAAATCTAAATTATTTTAGTATAAGCAATAGTTTGTTTTTGTTTACTTAAATTTTGCATCATAGTTTTAATACAGGATGTGAAATTTTAGTCAGGATGTGAAATTTAGTTCAAGCGAAGGACTAATCGGAAATTGAACTTGTCATAGGAAAAATACCTTCACTCTCTGGGCCTGATTCATGTTTGTACGTGCGTCCATTTGCGAAGTGTAGATTGTCTGAAATGTGTATGCTCAGAAATGCACCTTACGCCAATGAACGCAACCGCATCCAGTTCACGTCTGAACGCTAATGACACCTAGAACAGCCTACGACGTGTGGGGAGGAGAGGGAAGGGGCGGACTGACAATGTACAGTAAGGGCGTGCTGACGCAGTGGCCTCCTGGGTTTCTCGCGAGTATTCTTGTTTTCAAATTCAACATTTGCACCAGCTACAGAGCAGGTGTGATCCGCTGACTGCTGGTGATAACTAACTTGGCATAATCTTTGTTTTAAAAACTAAACTACTTAACAAGAATGTGGCCTAAAATAATGCATACCAAAATCATGAGAATTGCCCCAGCCAACTGAGGTGCAGCATATCAACAGATATATGGCAGCGAATTAATGTAATGTACAATAGTGATAAATGATTCTGTTAAATAACTATCACACACAATATTGAACATTATTTTTGACACAGTTTCACTTGCCAAAAAAGTACTTATATTATCAATAACCAACATTTTAAATTATGAATTATTTCTGAACTGTGTAATAAAATGATTTAGCACCTATAGAAAAAAATAAGTGGAATCAATTATTCTTGTAGCATCGGTATAAAAATAGACTTACAGTTATGTCTTTTACACCAATAACATATGGATGTTAAAATACTGTTTTAATATTTTCATTGCTAAAAGATATCCGAACATAAACCAAAAAATATTATTATTAGATATTTAGTGATGGATAATCAAACGTATGATGGCAATAGAGTAGTATAGTCAGGATTATTTAATGCTCTGAAATGTATTATATTGTTAATATGTGTGTATTCTTTTGCTTTTTTTTTTTTTTAAGATATCAAGACGTAAAACAGAATTAGGTGTGTCATCTTGCGCTTGCAGATTCAGCTGGCTTTTTTAATCTATACTGTCCCTCTGGCAAATATGTGTAAACACCGTTAGTCAGCAATGTAAGAGCCAAAAACACAGTATGTTGATTAAGCAGAATTAGGACAGTACATATCTTATCACTATACTCCCTCCTTGCGTTCCTGTAATCAAGGGGCACTCCCACAGAATCAGCACCTACACAATCGTGACACTTCAAAAATACTCCCTTCAAGGAATGCAAAGTCATCTGTGCTTAATATGAAATTGTACAACTCTAATAAAATGAGCTTATTATTATATGTTATTATATTCGTTTATTTTTGTTTCTAAACATTGATGCCAAGCTGATAGAAAAGCATTATACTGGTTATAATAGTCAGCCACTATTATTTCTTACCATGTTTTCTGCTTTATTCATTATATTTTATTAATTCACCTTTTAAATAGGTCTATCGGATCAGCGTTTGTAAATCTGAATGCATATACTTACATAAATAGGGAGAGACCAGAAGGTATATTTTTCCTGTGCACTCTTTTATCTTACACATAAATTGATATTAAAATCATTGAACTTTATTATAATTTTATTAAAATCAAAAAAGGGTATTAACTAATTCACGTTCTCATTTATTGTTGGCCAAATATTTTTTTTTTTAAAACAGAGATAAAGAAATAGTGCAGAAAATGTAAAATCAATCAACTACCGCACACCTCAGTACTAATATAGATATCTCTTGTTCTTTGCTGTACTGTTACTACACTGCTTCTCCTCTTCTGTGCAGTGTATTAATCTTATTTATTTCTCATTGTAGATGTTAAATAACATTTGTTTTCTATTCTATTTTCACTGGCCTCTGTATTTTGTACAGAAACAGAACGGTGTTCTCCATTGGTTAGAGTATATGTTTTTCTAAATGCTAACAATATCATTACATTGAAGGCATTTAGGGATAGAGATTTATGAAGAGGAATATTTATTGTAGATAAGTTGACTTTATAAGAATAGTTTACTATGTGCCGTTTATCATTAATTGTATATTGTGGTTCCCCCACAGTGAGTTGTATTACTTTTTGGTTTAGGTGAGCTTTAGTAGAGTGTTCAGCCTCATAGCTGTATGGTAGCTGCCTGTTACCATACTGGCTGTGTTTTTTCTTCCTATGATACAGGACAGATTGTTCTCTTTATCTGCCATGCCATTTCCTTTATTTGTTATAGGTTCATTTTACTCCAGACCTATAAATTATAAATTAGTATCATTCCAATATTGTATTTGACAGAGGGGTATGCAGTGTAATGCCAACTGGCGTTTCACTGCTTGTAGCTTTATCAAGACTTGTGCCTTATTCCTGATATTGTCTACTTAAAAGTAGATATCCTGTACTGGTGCCTAAACATATACTTAAGCAAGTTTAAATGTACCGATTTACTGCGACTTGTTGGAACAATCATCTTTTACACAAAAATGAATTGCTGCGTAGCCACTTTTTCTCTTATTTTTCAATCTTGTTTTGTATAATTTGGTTTAGATATATGCACAACCACTTTTTAGGCTTGGAATAATCCTCCAAGCATCCAAACATTATTGGGGTGAAACACCCTTACAAAGCAGGCACAAATCACTGTTTAAGAGCAACAAATACACTTAAGAGTGGCAGGTAATTTTCAGACACCATGGATTTCAATAAAGCTGCATATTGAAGTAGTGTTTTATTCTCTTGGTCAAAACACTTTCAGCAGCAACTGTCAACGAATCTCTGCAAATATGTTAGTCATCCATTGAAAACACCACTAGAAAGTGCAGCTTCCTTGAATTCAGTGGTATACGACATCTGACTCTCAGAGTGTATTTGTTGCTGTTAAATAGTGATTTTTAGCTACTTTAAAAAAAGGAAACTATTGTCTGAGCACCTTTTTGTTATAATTTTCCATCTCCTCTTTGTCCTTGTTTTTAAAATTTGGTGGAAAAGAACAGTCTGTGCCCAATCAGGTCATTGTAATGTTGACAGCTGCATATAGTATTTCAGGAAATGTATTGAAGGAGCAGGATCCCCTAAAAGTCCAGAATAGTAATTTTAAGCTTTAACAGTTAAACAGATGTGGGAAGATTGTTGGGCACGGCACACCTCCATATGCACGGAAGGTCATACTTCCAACATGATTCTTCATATGTCGAAAACTCACAATTCACTGAAAAAACTCATTAGTAAAGATTGGAAGAAGTGGAAAACTGCTCAGTATTCCTCTGTGAAGTTGAAAAGTTGCCAGTGTGTTAACTGCAATTCTGTCCCATGGAACCCATCATACATATCAAGTAGTGTAAGTGCCGAATTTCTGTCACACTATGGGCAGACATTATAGTGTGTGGCACAAACTCCTTGCTGACACTACCTGTTATGTGTTGGAAAGCAGCATAAAAGCGCCAGGTTCTGTGGAGCTGAAGAACATGCACAAAGCTCCTCTGTGGCACCATCTTTAGGCTATGTGGTTTCCTGATGTGCAGGCAGGGTTGGAGCGTAAAGGTGCACAAAGATAATTCCTTGCATGCTCTTGTCCACTCCAATTGTCTCTTGTATGCCTGTAGAAAAAAAAAATGTTGGTATTTGTATGGTATATGCTTACCGGCTACCTACCTATGTGACAGCCCTGTTCTATTCATCCTGTGGTGAATAGAACAAAAGTGGATCTTGAAATTGGGATTATTGACTTAGCAAGTGCAAAACAGCATAGTATAAACAATAGGGCATGCATCCCTATCATTCAGTTTTATTATTATTTTTTTTATTTTTTTTGTCAGGTTCTGATACTCATAAACCAGTGTACATTTTGAACATAAAGGGCCTGCAAAAATTGACATCTGTGCATACATGTATGTCACACAAAGATATTAAGATAATGGTTTTATTATGAACAGCCAACTATATGTGAATAAAGTATACTTTTTTCTAGTTCTTGAAAATCAGGTTTTGAAATCTGTTACTTTTGCTTTGTTTCTTTTTCAATCTAGCATCACCTCGCACATTGATTTCTGTGTTGGTTGACCTATTCCATTTTCTCTCCAGGCCAATGCAGACCCTTCAGTAATAAACTGCTTGCACAATCTGTCTAGAAGAATAGCCATCGTATTACAGCATGAAGAGCGCCGCTGTCAGTACCTAACAAGAGAAGCTAAACTAATCTTGGCGATACAAGATGAAGTCTCTGCTATGTCTGAGAGTGAGTTTACGTAAACACAATTACTACATTTGTTGTTGGATAGGAAATCATTTACTTTATTCTTCCAAATGATTTTTGGTACTTGTTAATTATACTGGCTTTACTACGCTGTAGCATCTCAATTATTTTGACAGATGGGTACCACAATTTCTATTACAATATAAAGTCTTTTCACCCAATGAGTCTTGAAAGTGAGAACCTGGCTCAACAATATTCTTGCTCCTACTGGGACTTAATCATTTTGAGTTTTTCTTGTAAATATTCTTAGGCAAGTACACCAATTTACATGTTAAATATTATTTTGGACTAAAATGACTGACTCTATTACAGTCATTAAATTTGTAAAAGTTAGCAATTTAAAAAAAAAAAAAAAAAGCCAAAGCTGCTGCTGGACCAAGTGAGCACTTCCACAGTTATGTTAGGTAGGGGTTCAATGCATATTTTAGCCACTCCTCCACCTGCTACCACCTCATATATTTATTTTTATAACTCAGTGGATGGTTAAAGGATAACTCAAATATTTTTCACCTTATAGCCTCCTGCCTAACCGATACATTTTTTTAAAAGCGGCCCCGTCTCCCTACCCTATACCTAATTTACTTCTTAATGTAAAGGTACCAATAGCCTGTACCTTTTAAGACCTTAATCTATATTCATGCTCCTCCTTTACAGTGCCACTGTTCCAGCCTTTCCCTCATTCACTTGACATTGGGGAATTCAAACTACTAATACCAACAAAGTCATGCTGACTGGGAATTTTGCATTGGTCGTGTGTATCATTCCAGTACAAGTATCGCAAGTTGTTTATGACAAACAGTCAAACAACGAAAAGAAATAGGACTGTTATGGGTACTTATCAATACTTGGAAATTAAGAAAGGAGGCAGATAGGAGGGTTTTACTAGAGCAAAATGTTGGCCATGATATGGTGAATATTATAGTAGACGTTTTTAAATGCCATCCCTGCACTATTTACTGTCACCGGCAAAGCCATGTGGGTGTCCGTAAGGCTGTATTAAAAGTAGTTATCATGCTTTTCTCTCTTGAATCTCACCTATTGTACAGTTTTGCTTTGGATGTACTATTAGTATATGTCTTGATAAATGTTAATTGGAGATAAATGTGTGCTCTCACAGCAGATGGGGGTCCACAGTCACCATTTCACCATATTTTGCCAAAGTGCAAACTAGCAAGAGACTTAAAGGAAGCTTATGACAGGTATGACCTATTTTGTTTATTTTTTATTTATTTTTTTACTTAGCCTAATTTCTATGTTATATTGTATGTTGTCAAACTAACAAACTGTAATATACAGCATTAGCAATAATTGTAAATAATATTAGCAATTATAGTTGTTACAGGCACTATTTGTTTTTTTTTCCACTTTCAAAAAGCAAACTAGCTTGGGTATCCCTCACTGGATGAAGATGTTATTTAGCATGATTGGAAACAAATGTTTTGCTAAAGCTTATGTTGAATTTTGTATGTCGGGGTGGCCAACCAGTCGGAGCCTAAGAGCCAAAAAATATCCATGGATGTGGCAAAGAGCCGACTTTAATTTTTATATATGTGTGCATATACATTTACACAGTATATAACATAATTTAAAATATCTTGCTAAGTGAAAAAGAAGATATCCAACATTGCCAAAATGTTCAGAATAATAATCAAGCTTTTACCTTGCTGTTGTGTCCAGTGGAGATGGGTTCAAAGGATTACTTAGTCTTTCCATAGTAGCTCATGGTGCTTCTTTATCCACAATCGATGTGGAGCGCTGTGGGGATAAAAAAGTCATAAATAGCCAACATGCCCCTCAGACCTCTTCACATTCCCACCAGACCTCACCACGTGCTCCTTACATACACATCAGCCTCTCCACATGCCATGAGATCCACCCACATACCCCTTATGTACTATCGGACCTCACCAGATGCCCATCAAACCACCCCACAAATACCATCATACCTCGCAACATGCCCCTTATATGCCACAAGATCACCCCAATTGCCCCTTATATGCCACAAGATCACTCCACATGCCCTTTATATGCTATCAGACCTCACCAGATGCCCATCAGACACCCCACAAATGCCATCAGAGCTCGCTACATGCCCTTATATGCCACAGGATCACCCCATATGCTCCTTATGTCATCAAACCTTCCCAGATGCCCCTTATATGCCACAAGATCACTCCACATACCCCTTAAATGCTATCAGACCTCACCTGATGCCCCTTATATGCCATCATGCTTTGCCACATGTCTTTTGACCTCACCAGATACCCCTTATATGCCACAAGATCACTCCACATGCCCCTTATGTGTCATCAGACCTCACCAGATGCCCAATCAGACTACCCTATCAGATCTCCCCACATGCCCATGAGCCAAAACAAAATGTAATGATATGTCACTTACTTTTCACACAGCCGCTGGACCCGCGAAAGAGGAAGGAGGGAGAGCACGCTGCACTGTCTCCTCCTCCTTCCCTGATTGGAGTGCTTACACACTGTGACCTCCCTGTGTTGTGCAGAGGAGGTCACATGATCGAGAGTCGGCGCTGGCTGTGGAACGAACTGCCCCTGCCGGCGCCTGGATTGTCGGAGCTGCGATGGCAGGGCACTGATCTGCCCTGTCGGCATTGGAGCCACATTTCAAAGTCAAAAGAGTCGCGTGTTATCCACCCCTGTTGTATGTAGTATCATCTTTAATTTACCATCACCACCTAGTGGTTAGTCTAAATAACTACACAAAGCTCTGAAATGCAAAACTCCAGCTTGTCCTATGTTTTGGCTTACATTAGATGCTTGTTATAAACCTGTATTAATGCTGTCACACACCTGCTACATTATGTGAGTTAAATGTTATAATAAGGGGTTAATCATATAAAGAGCATTAAATATGTAATTAAAAAAAATATGTATTTTATAGCGATGTTTTTCTTGATACTTTTTACATCTCATTTTATTTGAGATAAATAGTAAATAATAATATTACATTTTCAATGTTGTGTTTATATTTACTCACTTCTTGCACCCCTAATTTACCGATCTTTAATATTCACCCAAATTTTACCAAATAATAGTATTTTATTTTTGTTGTAGCATTGTGACCATTTAAATGCTGAAAACAGTGGTTATCAGTCACGTAAAGAGATATGGCACCACCTAGCAGTTAGTATTTGTAACAGCAATTCTTTTTATACCTCTCATTATGAATTTGTATTTTTACTGCATGCTTATACCCACAATCTGACCTAAGGGACCCCTTGACATATCCCCATCACTAATATCACCTATCGCAAACCCATCACATCTGTCTGGTGCTTTGATTGAAGTTTTACCCGCACTGCTTGCCTTTTGTCCTTGCCATATCTTTACTATGTAGAAGGAAAATAACAAAAAAAAAACTTCAGTGCCCACTGTCTCAACCCCCCATCACTGCAACATTCCCCTATCTATGTGCCAAGCAAAGTATATACCAATATTAATAGATCTATTTCATCATTAGCGTGGGAGAGAAAAGAGCTAGGGTGAAATTTAAATAACTCAACCAAAGGGGTGTTCTCACCATGCCAAACCTTTAGAATATACTACTTAACACTTAAACTGTGCAGCAAAAGCTGTGGTCCTGGTCCATTGCAGATCTCCTTTCCCCTCCAATGTTAAAAGAATTGTTTGCAAGGTTGGAATTTTACAGGATCATATATGTATATAAAGGGAGATGTGCTATTTGGGGTAGATTGTGTGAATTCACAGACACTGTGACATACACCTCAATAAATTCGTCTTCACACTGATGATTATTTGAAGCAATACCCATCCCCTAGTTTTATGCCAATTCCATTGCCCGATTTCATCAGCGTCTGGATGCTAAGCCTTTACCTCTAATTCCCACTTTTCCCTCCCCTTGCATTTTTTTTTGTTTCTGTGCTTATTTTTATTCTTTAATTTTGTTCTTTTTTGTGTGTCTCTTTTTGCCGAGCTTGGAGTTTGGAGTGATGTTGTGCTTTTCAGTAGTTGAACTATACACTAACCAGCCACAACATTAAAAATACTGAGAAGAGATGTGAATAGCATTGATTATATCGTTACAATGGCACCTTGCAAGGGATGAGATATATTAGGCAGCAACTGAACAGTCAGTTCTTGAAGTTGATGTGTTGGGAGCAGTAAATATGGGCTAACATAAGTATCTGAGCGAATATGACAAGGGTCAAATTGTGATGGCTAGGCATCTGGGTCAGACCATCATCACAACGGCAGGTCTTGTGGGGTGTTCCCTGTATGCAGTGGTTAGTACATACCAAAAGTGGTCCATTGAAGGTGAACCGGTGACAGGACTCATTGATGTGCGTGGGGAGCGAAGGCTAGCCTGTCTGTTCCAATACCACAGAAGAGCTACTGTATCTCAAATTACTGAAAAAGTTAATGCTGGCTATGATAGAAAGGTGGCAGAAAACACAGTGCATTGCAGCTTGCTGCAGACCATTCAGAGTACCCATGGTGATCCTTGTCTACCCCCGAAAGCTCCTATCATGGGAATGTGAGCGCCAGAACTGGACCATGGAGCAATGGAAGAAGGTGGCCTGGTCTGATGAATCACGTTTTACTTTTACATCATGTGAACGGCCGGGTGTGTGCGCGTCGTTTACATGGGGTAGAGATGAAAAAACATGTCTGAGCAATGGAGGCCCCACCTCACAAGTTGCAGAACTTAAAGCATCTGCTGCTACCATCTTGGTGCCAGATACCACAGGACACCGTCAGAGGTCTTGTGGAGTCCATGGCTCGCCGGGTCAGAGCCGTTTTCGTGGCATGAGAGGAACCTACACAATATTATGCAGGTGATTTTAATGTTGTGGCTGATCCGTGTGAATTTACAATTGTCTTAAATCCTTTGAGCAATTAAAATCGGAGTTTTCCATACTAATGCACATTTCTTCAACATTCTGGGTAAGCTGGGTTCAAGAAAGGTGATCTCTGTTCTCTATTTTCAGCTGCTATCACATGTTTTGCCTGATATCCTCCACCCATTTATATCTGAAGGTATCACAGATAAATTGGTGGAGGATATAGGTGCTTTAATGGAGGAGGAGTGGATATTGATGCTAAAAGGCATCAGGAAGGTCACTGCCTGCTTTAGGTACCAGCAAATACATTTTTATATTTACCATAAGGTTTACGTTACTCTAACATGTATGGGTTTACTGGCCCTTATTGCCCAAAATGTAAGGCTGCTTTTTGGCATATGCTATGGTCATGTCCCATGGTTAAACAATATTGGAACGGAGTTGGGAACTGCATCCATTGTACCTTGCTGGGGATAACCCAGCTATGTCCCAAGATGTACCTTTTGGGATTTCCTTGGGAGAGAATTTCAATACATATATTTCTCTTTCCTACCATTGGGGGACACTGCGAGACATTGGAGTATAGTAGTGGGACTAGAATTTAAGCACTTATCAACTTCTTTGATCTTCACTCTCCTCCCCTACTATCCCCCTCCTCTCCTGTAGATAACTTAGTTTTTTTTTTTTTTTTTTTAAAGTGCCTAGATGATAGGACACGTTGGTATAGGCTCCTAGTTTTAGGTTTTACATGTTTTTATTTCATTTTCCCTTTCAGGTGCAGCGTGGGGATCGATCCTAAGACTCAGAGAGGTGAATAGCCTGTCGGATCTATTCACTCTGGGTCCCTACGAGGTAAGCAGCAGCATAGCTCACTTACCTTGTACCTCTTGGTTGGCAGTCATCCCCTAGAAATGAGCTTATGGGGCCATATTTTGTGTGTGTGCCAATAGGGCTTTAAGTGCCCCACATAGGAAAAAGGGCTGTTTTTCAAGCACAGTGTAACTTATTCGAGTGGGGGAGCTGCAGCGATCCACCACCCCCTGCCCGACGGACATGCCAGCAAGTCCCTTCCCCTAGACTACGAGCAGCGGGGGATAAGGTATTGATCACGCTCCTTAGGAGGCAAATCGTATACTAAAGGGACACTGCACATGCTGCCTGGGCACTCCAATTCCAGCTTGCATGCAATACAAGCCGACAGCCATGCTAAAGTATGCGCTGATCGCAGTTCATATAGGCGGCCATATTTGGGGGGCGGTTCTGGAGGAGGAACTTCTCTCCACCCTCTTCCTACTTCCTGGCACGGAAGCAGCCATATTGGGACACGGAGATCGTTGCACTGCACGCTGCTTCTCTGCTCTGTCTCTCCATCTACTGGTATTGTTCCTTCTGCTTAATATTGTACCCCATAGAGACATATTGCATAACTTTTTAAGGCTGTTCACAGGACTAGTGCTTCACGGTCAGGGAATTGGTGTATACTCAAGACTTTTGCCTAGTATAGAGATTTAAAAATCTTGCTGTACTGTGTACAGACTTTAGACTTTTTTTTGTTAATATTGTAATTAGTTTAACTAATCTGTTATACATTTAAAATATGTCTGAGAAGGGCACATCCAAAAATAAGGGATCTGCTGATATGTCTGCGCTGTTTTATACATGTGCAAAATGTATTGCGGTATCACATAGTGCCAAAAGGAGTATTTCTGATATGGCCCAGGGCAGCGATCATGATTTAGAGCATTCATCAGAAGAGGTAGGTGAATTAGAAATTGATCTACAAGAAGAAGACAAACTTAGTTCTGTAGATTTTGCATTTGCCCATAATGTTGATAATTAATAATAATAATTTAATTTTGGGTTTCAGGCATAATTTAGGTTTTGCAGATCCAGAACCCACAGCCCCCTCGTGGGTCTCTTTGTTTAAAAAAAAAACAAGGCGAAGGCAGCGGCTTTCCCACCATCTCCTTGAAATGGTAGCTGAGGCCAAATAAACAGTTTATGATGCCGGACAGATTTAAGTCGCTTTACCCTCTCCCGGCAGAGATTTCCGTTAAATGGGAGGCCTCCCCCAGAGTTGACAGCCCTGTAGCACGTTTGTCCTCCACTTCAGCGATTCCCACCCAGGAGTGGGTTTCACTGACTGATCTTACTGATAAACAGTGCGATCAGGCCCTCCGCTCAGCTTATGTTGCATCAGGCAGTATGTTTAGACCCACTATGGCGGTAGCATGGGCCAACAGGGCTATTCAGCTATGGGCTGAGCAGATAGATGCATTCAGGATAACATCCCACGTGTGTAACTTCTCTCCTTGGCCGAGCATAATCAGGAGACGTCTAATTATGTAGGCCAGGCAGCCATGGATGCTGTGACCGTCAATTCTCGATTCTCGGCCCTCTTATTGCAGCTCGCCGTACCTTATGGTTACACTCTTGGACAACGAACGCTGATTCAAAGTGAGCTCTAGAGGGTTTGCCCTTTGATTGGGTTACTCTGTTCGGATCGGAGCAAGAGAAGGTCATTCAGGTAGCCACAGGAGGAAAGAGCAACGCTCTTCCCATGGATTCCAGTAGACCACGACAAGGACTTTTTCGGCCCTTTCCTTTCTTTGCCCGAGGCCGGGAAACCCCATTGAGAGGCCAATCCACTGCCCCCAGGGGAGGATATAGCAGAGGCAGGGGTGCTGTTTGGCGAGGAGCCTCGAGACCAGGTGATAATCCTGCAACGTGACAGTCTTTCCCCTCGGGAATCTGTGATGGGGGCACGCCTTCTTCATTTCCAGCACCAGTGGCAGGCATCCACCACGGACGTTTGGGCACAAGGAATTGTTTCCCGGGCTATGTCATAGACCTAGTTCAGTTCCCACCACAATAGTTCTACACCACAGCAACCCCCCTTTGTCCTCTCAGGCGCAAGGCACTTCAGGAAGCAATCCAGAATTTTCTGGCAGCCGGTGTCATTGTTCTAACACAGGAAAGAGGTCATGGGTTTTACTCCAGTCTCTTTCTAGTACCAAAACAGGACGGATCATTACGTCCAATTTTAAATCTGCAATCTCTGAATAAGCAGTTAAAAACTCAAAAGTTCAGAATGGAGTCCCTTCAGACTGTCATCGCCGGAATCGAGCATGGAAAGTTTCTGGCCTCCATAGACATCAAGGATGCCTACCTGCAGGTTCCTATATGGATGGGGCACCTTTGCCTTCTCCGCTTTCCGGTAGGAAACTCCCACTTTCAGTTCAGGGCTCTAACTTTCGGGTTAGCTACCGCTCCCCGAGTGTTCACCAAGGTCATGGCGGGGCTCCTGCGGCAGAAGGGAGTCACAATAGTTCCCTATCTAGACAATCTCCTTCTAAAAGCTCCGTCGGCATCGCTCTTAATTCGGCACATCCATTCCACTATGCAGTTTCTGGAAGCTCATGGGTGGATTCTGAATTTACCCAAATCATCTCTCATTCCAGCACAGCGAATGCGCTTCCTGGGTCTCATGTTCGACACAGTGACCCAGAGAGTTTTATTTACCGGAAAACAAGATCCTCGCTCTCTTGAGCCGAACCAGGAACCCTTCTTGTGCAGAAAGAGGTATCTCTCCTCAGGCAGATCATTCACCTGTCGAATCCCACTGGTCTTTCCCTGGCGTGGTGTTTATCTAGACAAAATCTGGACAAAGGTCAGACCTTTCAGACTGGCCCATGGACCTTAGTTACGACAGAAGCAAGTCTGCTAGGCTGGGGATGGATAACAGGGTCCCTGAAATTTCAGGACCTCTGGTTCCCCCAAGACGCCCCACACCGGATCAACGTCCTAGAACTCAGAGCGGTGTACAGGACGTTGATTCAAGCACAGAGGTTTCTGCCAGGGAAGCCTCTTCAGATTCAGTCAGACAATGCCACGGCCATGGCATATCTGAATCACCAAGGGGGAACTTTCAGTGTAGGGGCCATGCGGGAGACAGCCAGGATCATGGTATGGGCGGAGCACCACGTACCCCAGATATCGGCCGTTTACATTCCAGGCATGGAAAATTGGGAGGCCGACTTCCTCAGCAGGCAGAGGTTTCACCCAGGCGAATGGTCTCTCAACAAGCGGGTCTTTGCCCTCCTATTAGAATGCTGGGGCATGCTGGAGATCGATCTCATGGCATCTAGATTAAACCATCAAGTTCCCCTGTACTTCTTTAAGTCTCAAGACTCTCAAGCACATTTCACAAATGCCATGACAGCTCCATGGCACTTCCTGCTAGTGTACCTGTTTCCACCGATACCCATGCTTTAACGGGTACTAAAAATGTTAGAGAGAGTGGGTTCCCGCAATTCTGGTAGCCCCTCATTTGTCATGCAGGGCATGGTTTTATGACATTCTGAGACTGGTAGCTGATCCCCCCCCTTCCGTCTGCCGATGCGACCAGATCTTCTCGTTCAGGGTCCTCTTCTCTGCCACGATTTAGATCAGCTAACTTTGATGGTGTGGCTATTGAGACCTTAATTCTCAGGGCCAAGGGTTTTCAGGAGATGTTATCGGTGCTCTGATCAAGGCCAGGAAATGGTACTCCTCAGCCATATATCATCGAGTCTGGAAGACATACATGCTTTGGTGTGAGCCTCAGGGTTTTCACACATCCAAGTTTAGCATTACAAGGTTGCTGACCCTCCTGCAGGCCGGCCTAGATAAGACGGCACTCTCCTTTTATTTTCAGCAAAAGCTGGCGGCCGTCAGGGATGTTCAGACCTTCCTGCAGGGGGGTCCTTCATGTGCAGCCCCCCTTTGTTCATCCAGCAGAGCCTTGGGACTTCAACCTGGTACTCAGTGCGCTCATCCATACGCCGTTTGAACTTCTAGATTTGCGCCATCTCCCTTGGAAGATGGTATTCCTCTTTGCTATCTCGTCAGCTCGTAGAGTATCGGAATTAGCAGTGCTCTGCTGCACTTCTCCTTTCCTGATTTTTCATGAAGATAGAGCGGTTATTCGCACCAAACCCTCCTTTTTTCCGAAGATTGTGTCCAGGTTCCACTTAAATCAAGAAATCGTGGTCCCGGCTTTCCGTCCTCCGCCGCCTTCTTCTTCCTCCTTCCTCCTCTTCAAATGACGAGTTACTGTTGCCGGATGTGGTTCGCGTTCTTCGGTGTTATGTTAACCGCACAACCTCTATCCATAAAACCAAGTATCTTTTTGTTCTTTACGATGCTCAAAAGCGGGGTTTGCCGGCATCCAAACAGTTCACTTGCCCACTGGATCACTTCCACTATTAGACTGGCTTATGCTCGAGCATCTCTGCCTGTCCCGGTATCGTTGAAGGCTCACTCTACCAGAGCAGTTGGCGCTTCTTGGGCGGCGCGTCATGGGGCTTAGGCGGAGCGACTATGCAGAGTGGCTACATGGTTATCTGTCCATACATTCTCTAAATTCTAGAGGTTGCAGGGCTTTGCATCCTCTGATGCGAGCTTTGGGGCGCAAGGTATTGCGTGCTGCCGTTCCAGAGTATTCTCTCCCTTAGAGGCAGCTTTGGTATGTCCCCAATGTCTCGCAGTGTCCCCCAATGATAGGAAAGATAAAAGATTTTTACTCGCCATAAAATCGATTTCTCTTACTCCATTGGGGGACACTGTACATACTTCCTTGCTCTGTAAATAGTTCTGTTGTGAGAGTTTTATGCTTATATTGTTTGCCCTATAGGGCTCCCCTTCCTCATATGCTTGATTAGTCAAAACTGAGGTATCTACAGGACAGGAGAGGCATAGTAGAGGAGGAGAGTGAAGTTCAAAGAAGTTGATAAGTGCCTAAACTCCTAGTCCCACTACTATACCCCAATGTCTTGCAGTGTCCCCCAATGGAGTAAGAGAAATCGATTTTACAGTAAGTAATAATCTTCTTTTTTAAATAGATCTTTAATATGCTTTACCTCACGAAAGTCATTATAGTCTGGAAGTGGTTTACTATTGAAGCTCCCTCATACCAATGTTGGTTATGCCTGGTAAATTATACCATGAATATATATACATGCAGGAAGTCTATTGATAAATATCACAAGTTTCACACATTTGGGGTCATGCGGTCATTGGCTACACTCTCTGAATAAATAAAGTGATACACTATGTGTGATTTTTTTCTGTTTTCCCTGTTCCATGAGAGGATCCGTGCATTCAAGAGGTTAATCCGAGCAGCACAATAAGTTGTTGAAGTGCATACATTTTTCCTATTTCTGGTACGCATATACAAGTGGACATTTTGGATTACAATAATAGAAGGCGCCCACCCTTTTGTTTTTTGAATATGTTTATAAGTTTGTTTGGTTTCCTTATAAAATAACAAAACATTATTTATTTCAATAAAAACACGATAATTAAAAAAGAAAGAAAAAAAGAATGTATATCAGGGTATTAGGCATGCTTATTATCCATGTTATCCGGTTACTTTAGGGGTTTAAACTGGGGACCAAGTACAAAGTCAGTAATTGTTGCTTTTTAACATGTCCTATTATTGAATAAAACAGAATCTGACATTTGCTTGTTCTATTCCAGTCTCTGTACAACAGGGGTAGTGCGACTTCATATAAATAACTGGCTGGAAGTAAGCTTTTGTTTACCACATAAAATTCACTGTGTTGGAGCTAATTTTATCCCCCCAGAAGCAATAGAAAAAAGCTTAAAATCTATCAGGCAAGTAACAATTTGAAATATTATACTGTGAAATTCCACAAAAAATGTAATCAACATTTTTCAATATACTGTGTCCTATACAATTATTAAAATGCATGTTTTATGTGAAAGAACTTCCAATATCTTTCACACTTTTATTCGCTACTTGCAGAATGTTATAGCGAAATTTGATGAGTTGAAATGATACTAGGAATGTGCCATCCTCTTGGTTCGCTAGCGTTTCTAATATCTGTAGCGCATGCTGCTCTATTCTGTAATTTCATGCCTATTTCAATTTCAACAAGATCTGAAAGGTGACACTACCCTTCCCATGTGAAAACTTAACATCTGCATTACAGTAAACTCATAAGTGGGCAAGATCTTTTTTTGGGGGAAGGGGTGGAAAAAAAAGGGGAGGGCATCCATTCTGTGGGCTATTACAACAGGGCCAGTATCCCTGCCCCTGGGAAGCAGTATTGAGTGTTCAGTGGTTGAATTTTTCCCGTAGATAATACTAGTTTGAGAAGTTAATTTGGTTTTTGCCATTTTAACTTAATAAAGGTGGTGTCCAAGTACCTGGTAAATAGGGTTTTATCTGCTGCATTGACTTTGATTGTGCTTTATGGAGCCATCAAACACATAGTATGTATTAAAGAGGTTTATCAAATACTTAAGATTTAAAGCAAGCATACCAGGTATACAGTCCATTTAACTGAGAAAAACAACTAAAACTTTAATAAATGCCTGTCTTTTAAGAAATGTATTGCTAGCTGAACAACTGTGCACACAGTACATCTTAAGTTCTTAATTTTCTGAAAGTTATAAGATGCCAGTTCAAACTGGTCCAACTTGTGCTTTGGGAAAGATGTTGTGCCCTCATGCTCACTATTTAGGAATTTAAAACTGTTATTCTACAAATAAGGCTAGTGTCCTGTGATTGCAGCTTTTTTATCTTTTATGAACTGCTATAAATGAATCAGGATTTCTGTTTTAATGACAAACTTGTGTATTCATGACATATTTGCAAAATTGCATACTCTGCTAGTATATAGAACTGTGAACATTACACTCTACATTTCATCAGTTTGCCCTTGTGACATTACCCTAAATAGACATCTGCAACAACTGACGGGCTTTGTAAATAAAGTTCTGTGTGTAGTATGATAGTCTGAATAAAACCTCTTTGCTGTTACAGATATAACGTGTCAAGTTGTCTTGTGTTTTTATTATTCTTCCATTTACTGCTGCTTTAAGGAAACATTAAATTGTCAAGTGTGTTTCCCAAAGCTTAATATTGAAATTTCCTGTAATACAGATTTGCAAACAGTTAAAAGATAATTTGACATGTGCAATATCTGTATGTCATTATAATTTATATATTTTTTAAATTCATTCCTAATTTTGTTTTCAGATTTAGCAGTAAGGTTAATAATAACATTTATTGGGTCAAAAGTAGAAACAACACTAAACATATATTTGGGTGGATGAGGGAGGGATAAGCTAAATTCACTTTCTAAACCTGTCTTTTAGGCCATACCATGCTCTGTTGCTTTTAAAGGATGAGAAAAGTTTGCTGAATGAACTCCCACTTGATTGCTCTCCAGCTTTAGTAAGAATCATCAAGTCTGCAACTGCTGTAAAGAACCTTCAGCAACTGGCTCAAGATGCTGACCTCGCCTTGTTGCAGGTGTCTCCCTTCAAATCTGTTAATGCTAGTAATTCTTTGTTGAATAATCTTTATATAATAGCCGGAAGTCCACCGTGGAATGTTTTTTTTTTTTACCAAGTTCTGCTCAGATATGAAGGGATGTGCCAGAATATTGCATTGCATTTGGTTATCACTTCACACAGGCTGAAAATTAAAATGATGCAATTGCAATTAACATATACTTTTTACCTGTCTTTTTAATAAACAGGTCACTTCTGTCACATGACTCATTTTAAAAGGGATCCATTATGGAATGTGTAAAGGTCATTAGCAGCAAAACAAACATGTAAACAATATGTATGTTTTTTTTTAAAACCGATTTTTTTTTTTTTTTTGCTTCTTAAATAGGTATTTCAGCTTTCTGCACACTTGGTGTACTGGGGCAAAGCTATTATCATTTATCCACTCTGTGAAAATAATGTCTACATGCTGTCTCCAAATGCAAATGTTGGTCTGTAAGTATAATTTTTGTTTATTTTATTTTGCATACATTTATTTAAATGCTGATCAAATGAAGTATGAATTTATATTGAAAACATTTCTAAACACTAAAACTGCTGTACAGAAATTACAATCCAATAAACACTGTACCCTTGAATATTGTAGTTTTGACACACTATTCCATCTCTACACTGCTGTTTACCTCAACACTGGTTTACTAAACAAGTGACCATGCTATAGGCAGCAATGAACAGTGAGTTCAACCCCAGCAGCTACAAAAAACATTTATTCTAGAAAAATCTCATAATAACCTATGATGTCTATAAGCTACTGAAACTGGACCATGTGCTGAATTCCATACATCTTACTTGTACTCTTTTGGCCAGGAATTATTTACCGTTTGTGACCCGAAATATAAAATAAGTCTGGGTATCGATTTGGGGTTCAAATTTTTGATGTTTTGCTGTTTAAATATAAATAAGGAACATTTATCCCACAGATTAAGAGTCTTTTTCTCATTCATCCTATTTAGGAGACACTGCTTAACCATAGGGTAGAGATGGCGCTTTGTAGGAGTAAGATGCAAATTCTACACTAAAACCGGTTTCCTCCCCCTCTGTGCCCCTCCACATTAACTCCTCAGTTTTTTTAATTTGTATTGAAGTAGTAGGACACCTATTTTTCCTGTTTTAGTTTACCTTATTCTTTTAACTATATGCAACTTGGCAGAGAAAATGGTGTTCTCTATGTGAACCCTGCTTGAGAGGTGGGCATAAGTGTTAGTTTAACACTTCTCTGATGTGGCCCCTTCATCACATTACAAGAGGGTACAGCAACTGAGATACTCGTGGCCAGTTACATGGATCACACTCCAGGAGATGTGGGACTAAACAAGACAGCTCCAGTCCTTTTGATCACTCGGGGACTGGGCTTTCAGTGGTCCACCCTAGCTGGCAGGTACTGTATTAGAAAGGAAGCACATGATGTCTAGAGCCCAGGAAGAAGGGTCAGTTTGGGGTCGTTTATCTTATCGATAGAAGCCATACGTAGATAGGTGTCCTGCTTCCAAGCCTGTGAAAATCAGTCTCATTGACAGGATTTCACCACACCAAGAAATATCTACGAAGGGGACTTATCTCTTCCTCTTTTCAGTACCAAACCAGCTACCAAACCAGCAGGAGGGTTTACCTATTCCCAGTCCAAAAACCTAACATGAATTTGCAACACATTTTGAACCTGTAGTCTGTAAACTTGCACATGTGGGGTACAATTCAGGATGGAGTCCTTTTAATAGGTCATCATTGCCATGCAGTGCAACAAATTTCTCTCCACCATTGACATAAGATACGTATCTCCATAGCCCAATCTGGGAGAGACATCAAAGCCTTTTCAGGGTTGCGGTGGAATAATCCGATGACCAGTTCAGAGCGCTACACTTTGGTATGGCCACAGCACCAAGGGTATTCACATGATAGCTATCTTTAAGTCAAAAGGGTAGACATTCATACCATAACTGGACCACCTTTTTGATAAAGGCAGGCTTTGCCCTTCTTCTGATACATTTGTCAAAAGTCCAGTTTTTTTCCAGCCCAACACATTATTTTTCTGGGTCTCCTATTTGACAACAGTTGTCAAAGAGTCTTTTTACTGGAGGAGAAGGTACTGGCAGTTGAGAAACAGGTGAAAGTTCCGTTACCTTTCAGACGGGTTTCTGCCCTCCTTTGCATGTTGCTAATGGGGAGAATGGTCTCTTGCTTCAATATGGTGCACTTTACTCGCTTCCACTCCCTGAAGTTTCCAGAATGATATTCAAGTTGGTTGGTCAAAGTCCTACCCTCATTTGACAACACCGTTTTTTAGACTTTCACCACGAACTCGTCAGTCTCTTATGAGTTGGCTGAAGAGACCAAATCTCAGCAAGGCAAGTACATTCTCCGTCTGGGACATGATCATCATGACCACAGCAGCCAGACAGCAGTAAAGTAGAGCGGAGAAAATTTACCTCTGACTACAGGAACTTTGGTCCCCAGGGGAGGCAAAGCTACCTATAACATTCTCCAAATTTGCATGGTGCTAAATTCTCTGCTGCAAGCTCAGTCCCTCTAAAGGGTCAGATCCAACCAAATACAGTCAGACAATGCTACAGTAGTGACATAAACTACCAATGGAGGGACCAGGAGGTGTTTGGTGATGAAGGAGAAAGCCAAGATGATAGGCAGAATTTTACGTCCCAGCGTTCTCTGCCATATTTATTCCAGGAATGAACAATTTTGAGGCTTACTGGCCGAGAAGATCATGGTACGCCGACATTTTAAGCATGGTGGCAGAGCCACCTCTAAGAGAAGATCTCCCAAATCAAGACCCATTTTAACAATGTTCAGGGCCATGATTCTTTTAGCTAAGAATTCAGACCATCATCTAGGTCAGGAAACCGTCCTTCTCTAAACATTACCACAGAAGGTGGAAAACCCACATTGGCCAGTGTGAAAGGCATTCATATTTCATCCTTTAACTTGACACACTTCTTGCCTTTCTTACATGTTTAGCCTCTCTTAAAAACCTAAATGTTGGCTTTATCTATTTTCTTCCAAAGAAAACTGTCCACTATTCCCAAAGTTTAGATCTTTCTTCACCACCTTATGTGCTGCCAGTAGTTTCAAACTTGGCCCTTTCGGCACTATAGAAGCCACTGTTTGAGCCTTTTGAATCTCTTGATCTTAAATTCCTAACTTGGAAGGTGCCCTTTTTAGTGGCCGTTGCTTCAGCAAGAATGGCATCTAAATTGTCTGTCCTGTCTTGGAGGTCTCCTTATCTTGTTTTTCACTAGTGCTGAGCTGTTCTGTGAACCAGCCCTTCTTTCCAGCCCAAGGTGGTGTTGAATTATATCCAAAGCAAGATATTGCTGTCTTGTTGTTATGCCCTGGGACAGGATCTAGCATCTACAAAGAAAAAATAACTCTACCTGCTAAATGTGGTTAGAGCTTTGAGGATTTATGTAGACACACCATCATGCTTGCATAGAGCATATTGCCTCATTGTTCTTTATAATATGCACAAGGGAGGATAGCCAGCAACAAAACAAACAGTTGCAAAATGGGTTAAAGCTGTAGTCTGTCAGGCTTATATCTCAGAAGGAACTCCCATTCCAGATGATATTCGTGCCCAATTTACCAGATTGGTGAGCACCTCCTAGGTAGCGTGGCATGGAGCCTCGGTTGAACAGTTGTGATGGGCTGTAATCAAGTTCACCGTCTATACATTTACTAAATTTTACAAGTTCCGTTCTTTCCAAAGACACCAGCTTTGGACAAACAGCTGTGTCTAAGCATGCCATCCTCTAGGGGCAACTTTGGGAACATCCCCATGGTTAAGCAGTGTCCCCTAAATAGGATGAATGAGAATAGAGGATTTTTATACTTTCTGTACAATCCATTTCTCTGAATCCATTTGGAGGACACTGCATTCCCACCTCTTTTCTTCACTCTGCTTTACAGTTGAGTAGTGTCCTTTTTTGATAGGTTATTTCAGTCCTCTCCTATGGGCTTTATTAATTAAAAAAACAAAACAAAAACTGAGGAGTACCAGTGTAGGGGCATAGAAGGGGATCACAAAAGTCCAAAAAGGTTTTTGTGTAGAATTAATGCCTTACTCCTGCACAGCTTCTTCTGTACCGCATGCTTAAGAAATGTCTCCAAAATGGATTAAAAAAAAAAAAATTTACAGTAAGTACAAAAAATCCTCCCTTGGTGCAAACAAATCTGTCTGAAAATACATGATCATCATGTCACTGGTGTAATTTATTTTATTTTGTAGCTATTCACCATTGGCAGAACAGTTTTCACGTCAGTTTCCTTCATATGATCTACCTTCAGTTCTTGCAAAATTTTCACTGCCTGTGTCTTTATCAGAGTTCAAAAACCCATTGTCGCCACCTGGACAGGAGGTAAAGTGATATCACTAAAGTAATTTATTTATACATGCAGATCCTGTTGTGAAATATATTTGGATTGAATGTCATTGATGAGTTTTGGGATCATATATAAGTGCACAGGGCTATGAACAAAGTGCTTTCATATGAATATGAATAAGCCCTGGAATTCCAAAATGACTAGTAACATCCTTAAGTTTTATAGGCTGTGTATTATTGATTAAAATAACGGTAGTTGTTTTTGTGTAAGAAAATATTTTGCTAGTTTTATTATGAAGTTATTAGAGTATATTTTGAGTTACCTCCTTGTATAATTATTTATTTTCTTTTTATGCATTATTTTCTTGAGAGAGGAAAGCTCTCACCAAGCTTAAACTACCATGTCAATTTTTCCTTGGGACAACTTTTGTATGATAAGTGAGACTGGAGTAGTTATTACACCTGTTAGAACCACCCATGGGTGTATTGTTAGCAGTGGCTACAGTAATTAAGGTTATGGAGTGAATAATGAAGCTGCAGATAAGGATTAAAAACAGTGCATGATTAACTATGAAATTGTTATCTTGTCCCTCTCTGAAATCATTAATAATCAATATATCAAAGGTATATTTCATAGTTTATATAATATATGCACCACTTTTGTTTGACACCCACATTTCTCATAGGGTTTACCTAGTATCTCCAACATGTCCAATAAAAAAAATTTGCAACTTATTCTGCACATAGACAGGAATGGTTATTTACAGGGCACCCTCAGCTCAGATTATAGTTAAATGGCTCTTCCGTCCCTTTCATATTAACAACGGAACAAGACAGGGATGGCCATTTTCTCTTTCATCCATGGGAACACTGGAGATGCTAGGGTATAGTGTGGTCACTAGAGTATTTGGGACTTAAATGCCATTAAAATTAAAGCTCCTCCTCCACTATACCCCATTGGCTGCTTCCTGATCATCAGTCTTTGATGGTGCCTGCTGCAGTTCGGGGAATTTTCGTGGCTGCTTACGCAGCCTCTTACTGTATATGGTTTATGTACAATCTATCGCCGCTTGTAGTCAGGTAAATGGCTCCCTCCTCTCCTGGAGCTGGGATAAAGGAAAATATGAATTCTGACCCAAGATAGTTACTCCCACCACTCACCTAGCTAAACCTAACACATTTCCAATATTGTTACCTTTATTATTACCATTATTATTATTACCATTTATTTATATAGCGCCACTAATTCCGCAGTGCTGTACAGAGAACTCACTCACATCAGTCCCTGCCTCATTGGGGCTTACAGTATAAATTCCCTAACACACACACACACCAATTAATTAGCAGCCAATTAACCTACCAGTGTGTTTTTGGAGTGTGGGAGGAAACCGGAGCACCCTGAGGACATACAAACTCCTCACAGATAAGGCCATGGTCCGGAATTGAACTCATGACCCCAGTGCTGTAAGGCAGAAGTGCTAACCACTCTATAGCAAGGATAGGACAATTTAATGACTGTTTAAACAGCAGCCGAGGCTTTCCTTAGACCCGGCTTAGCCTAGACTTGGGTCAATAAGGCTGTGGAAAAATGAGTGGAGTTATTGGCAGAAGTTCTTGAGTTGACAGACCCAGAGCACATTTGTTACCTTGGTGGAGGTAACTACTATTGATATGGGGCTCATTGTTGCTAAAATATCAGCCTCAGCTTGCAGAATGGTGTGCTTTGGGGCTTTGGACCTAGGAAGCAGACATGCCCAAAAGGCTTTTGGAATCTCTCCTATACTCTGGAGAGGTCCTGCTCAGTCCTGAGCTGGATAAAATCATTGCCCAGTCCACAGAAAGGAAGAGTTCCTTTCTTTGTGTAAATACTCCTAAGCCAAAGGGGTCTAAGTTTCTTCACTTTTATCCTTACCAGAAGGCATAGAAAGGGAAGGGGTCTGCTCACTAAGCGTTCAATCCTCTGCTTCCCAGAGTGGGATGTAGAAAGGGAAACCTGTCTGGATGGCAAGACATCCAGCATTTGAGGTTGGTCATCAACAGCATGGAATGGGATGAGTTCATGGTGCCCATGGACATTAAGGATGCGTACTTACATGTTCCAATCTGGGAGGATTATCAGTTCCTTCCCAAATTTGCAGTTGAGTCCCATAATTATCAGTTTTGGATCCTACTCGTTGGCCTGGCGATCGAGGATGTTCAGGTAATCCGGTATCTTGACCATCTGCTTATCAAGGCGAACTCTCTGACCTTGTTTTAGACCTATGTCTGTGCGATGATCCAGGTGTTAAAGACTCACGGTTGGATAATCAACTACAGCTTATCTTATCCGATCCCTTCCCAGAGGACGAACTTCCTGAACCTTTTGTTCGATACCTGTCAGCAAAACGTGTTATCGGAGGACAATGTCCTCTCATTACATCAAGTCCTTGTTAGCTCACAGGTATAAAGGTTCTGTGTTCACCTGTTCAGAAAGGATCTGTGCTGTTTGCACAATTTCACTAAGGGTGCTCCAGCTTGATCTGAACTTTGTGGAACAAGTCTCAATAGCACTTGACCAAGCAGACCCAAAGATCTAATATGTATAGTTTGGAGCAGATAATTGAAAGGGGGGACATGATTGAACCATTCAAATATATTAAAGGTTTTAACAAGATACAGGATGGAAACATTCTTCAGAGAAAGAGAAGTATTCGAACATGAGGAAATGCACTGAAACTGGAGGGAAGTAGGTTCAGAGGAAATTTGAGGGAATATTGCTTCACAGAAAGAGTAGTGGATAAATGGAATAGCCTCCCATCAGAGGTGGTAGAGCAATTTAAACATGCTTGGGATAGACATAATGATATCCTTACAAAGATCTAAGTATCAAATAGGTTTTGAAATTATCATAGGTTAAAAAATCAACAGATGGGCCAAGTGGTTCTTATTTGCCGTCCAATTCTATGTAATGGCCTCCCGTTCACCATATAGGACTGGGCATTGGTGACAAAATATGCCAGTCTCCAAGAATGGGGGGGGGCTTGTGGTGCTTCAGCACTGATTTTATAATCTTTGGAAGAGATTAAACTCCATATCAATGCACTAGAACTCAGAGCGTTTCTCAACACTCTAGGCACAGACTGGAGGTCCTTGTGAGGAAGGGCCATAAAGGACTGTTTAATACAACATCACAGAGTACATAGATCACCAAGGGAGCACCAAGAGTGACCTAGTGATAAGGAAGGCCGCCACAAAAATTCATTGGGTGGAACAGTAGGTTTCAGCCATTTTAGTGGCCTTAATTCTGGGATCGAGAACTGAGGGAGGCCAATTTCCCTAACAGGCAGGTCCTTCATTCAGGGGAATGGTCTCTTCACTCAGATAAGTTAGGTGTGGTAAACCCAGACATCAACATGATTTTCTCTTGGTTGAATCACAAGGCGGAGGATCCGTAGGCATGTCTTGTAGATGCCATGTTGTATCTGTTGCCCTTCCAGCTTGTGTACCTGTTTTGGTAGCAATGCTCCTGCGGGTGCTTTAAAAAAAAGAAAAAAAAAGAGAGGGGGCGTTCCAGTGATTCTCGTGGCACTGGCCCAGGAGGTCTTGATACACAAACCTCCTAATTGTGGCAGAGGGCCTAGCATGGTGCATGCCTGTATGACCAGACCTGTTAAGTCAAAGCCCCTTCTTCCACCAGAGTTTACATTGGCTGGCTTTAACGCCATGGCTGTGGAAGACCTGATTCTTAAGTCAAGCGGTTTTTCTGACAAGGTGATTCAGCCATGTTCAAGGCTCACAAACCTGTGTCAGACAGAATTATCACAGAGTCTGGAACATCATGATATCTTGGTGTGAGTTAAAAGGGTTTCCTTTCAGGTTTGACCGATTGCTGCAGTTCCTGCAGAAGGGAAGTTAAAACTCAGCTCATTGTAGGTCCAGGTCTTAGCTCTTCCCATTTTCTTTCAGAGAAAACTGGCACTTTTACCTGAGGTGCAGACCTTTTTTGAGGGAGTAATGCATGTGCTGACAGCCTTGTAGCACCCTCCTTTTGTAATAATCAGTTTAGTGGACTTGTCTTCCAGGAAAGGAATTTCACTTTTCATGTTGGCTACCTGGTCTTTGATGTAACTTTTCACAAAGTTCAACAGCTTTAATACTTTTGCGTCCAAGGATGCCTATTGTGGATGTAAGGTGCTGTGCACGGTGACTTCTGGGACAGCAATTCCACAGTCCCCCATAGACCAAAGAGAAAATTGGATTTTTGTACTTACATAAAATCCTTTTTCTCTTATAGGGGATACTGTATGACCCTCCCTTTACACACTTTGTTTCTGTTCTTGTTCTCTCTTCTTTTCGGTTATCCGAAATGATAGAGGAGGAGCTTCAATTTTAGTGTGAATTTGAAAGAGCCCACACACTATACCCTATCATCTCCAGTGTTCCCCATTGGGAGGAAAGGATGTAATACAAAAATTCCATTATCCATTTTCATTTTGTACCCTTTAAAGTTCTACAGTCCCTAATCAGGGACTTTGTAATTTCTATAGAAAATGTGGTCTGAGAAAAATACATTATGATCCCTCTCAAGATCCTATCCGAAACAGCAGTTAGCCACAAACTTTGTTTAGACTTTTTGTCAATTGCGCCATCTGGTGACTGTATTTCCACATTTGCAGTAGAATGTTTTATACTGCCTGCCCATGAGAGGTCCTCCCATTAAGAATCTCTAGCTCATGGATTAGAGGGGAAAAAGTTAACCCGTGCATGATACTCATGCATTCTAGTCAAATCAAGCTACTTAAGATGTTAAAAAGGTTCTTGTCATGCATTTGGGCCATAGCCCAGGCCTCCTCAGGGGAAGAGCGTTACTTCCCGATGCAAGCGCCCTTTTTTAACGTGGTTTTGTCCACATGTCACCACATCATCATTTTTCTCCATCACCTCATCCTTCATCTTTATCGCCACATCTATCCAGATGTCTATCCAGACACAGGGATCTCTCTCAGCGGTCCTGAGTATCACACTCCTCTCGCTCTGTCACCCCTGGCAACCACCAACCACTCCCAACTGTCACCCCAGGCAACCACCAACCACTCCCAACTGTCACCCCCAGCAACCACCAACCACTCCCAACTGTCACCCCCGGCAACCACCAACCACTCCCAACTGTCACTTCTCCTTCAAGAAATATATATATATTTTTTTAAAATCTTTATAAACACTTTTAACAATTAACAAATTAAAAACATTTTAGTATACCAAATTTCAGCCCTTTCTGAGTTTTTTTTCCCACACACACGAAGAATTTAGTAGGTCAGTGTATAACTCCGCCCAGCAGGTGGCGCTGCAGCTTGGGGTTTTTTTTCCACACACAGACACACTCAACTAGGCTTTTATAATATACAAGTTAACCCGTGCATGATACTCATGCATTCTAGTCAAATCAAGCTACTTAAGGTGTTAAAAAGGTTCTTGTCATGCATTTGGGCCTAGCCCAGGCCTCCTCAGGGGAAGAGCGTCCCACGTTAAAAAAGCGCCCTTTTTTAACGTGGTTTTGTCCACATGTCACCACCTCATCATTTTTCTCCATCACCTCATCCTTCATCTTCTTCGCCACATCCTTCATCAAGCTACTTAAGGTGTTAAAAACTCCCCACTGTCACCCCCGGCAACCACCAACCACTCCCAACTGTCACTTCTCCTTCAAGAAATATATAGGTCAGTGTATAACACTGCCCAGCAGGTGGCGCTGCAGCTTGTTTTTTTTTTTCACACGCCACTAGGCATTTATATAGTAGATATATATATATATAGATATATACACACACATACATGCACAAACACACACACATATATATATATATGTGTTTGTGTGTGTGTGTGTGTATATATATATATATATATATATATATATATATATATATATATATAAATTTGAAATTCAGTTTGTAATGAACCCACTGTACCACTACCGCTACTCATCCTAAGTTATAGGATACAAATACTCCATTTAGAGGATTTCACTCCAGGATCTATCTGTAATAGATATCCTCATCATCATCATTTATTTATATAGCGCCACTGATTCCGCAGCGCTGTACAGAGAACTCATTCACATTCACATCAGTCCCTGCCCCATTGGAACTTACAGTCTAAATTCCCTAACACACAGACAGAGAAAGAGACTAGGGTTAATTTTGATTGCAGCCAATTAGCCTACTAGTATGTTTTTGGAGTGTTAGAGGAAACCAGAGCAAACACGGGGAGAACATACAAACTCCACACAGATAAGGCCATGTTGGGAATAGAACTCATATATACATGTAGATATAGATAGATAGATAATTTATGGTGAGCATTCTGTCCTCTTTATTATTGTTTATTATTAATTATATGGCCAGATTTTAATTCATCCTAAGGTCTGTGCAGAAGCACAATGTTCAACATTTAAAAATTAAAAAACAAAACACTCTGGCTTTTTAGCTTTTGACTTTCAAGTATATATTTTATACCTTAACGTCTATTGCGTAGGGTTTTTTTTTTGTTTTGTTTTTTAATTTTTGAAGCATTTGCATTTTTTACATGTTTTTATTTTTTTTCATGCAGCATTTCCATAGGAAATTTCCAGAAATATACCCTAAGATCTAGCCACAGCTTGTTCCTTTAAGTAACAAATGTGTAATTTACTATAGTTCTAGAGGTTAAAAATGAGACCTTTGTTTTGCATTGCAAAGTGGGTCAGCATAGATTTTGTGGGCCACTGCAATTATATATTTCACAAAACAGACTTCTTTATATTTACCTGTAATCTGTTTTTTTTTTTTAAAAACCCATTATCTTTTCCTTGTGGTACACTTGGGCGTGGAAGTCCTTTATATGCTGCACAGTTAATAGTTAGTCCCAATTTCACTAAAGGCATATATGTCGAATGTCATTATTCTCAGTGCCCTCCCTATATTCAATAAGATGTAATTATATAAGATGTAATTCTTGTAAACAGAGAAAAACATCACCCCCACATGTACTGTATGCCTAACAGAGTGCATTCTTGCAGGGCGACACTAGTATCTAGCACAATTCCAGTATCTGAATGAATGGTGCCTCATCTGTGTTGTTAATATTCACTTCTTATGGAATGGAATCATACTCATGTGGGGTGCTGGGTTTGATTAAAGATATGGAAGTAGAAAGTGAAGGGGCTTCTCCCCCTCATCTGGGTATTCGTTGCATAGTAATGATTGCTACATATATCATATGCGTTACAAAGTCTGAACACAATACATTAAAATCAAGGTGTTCTTTTTAATGTGAAGAAAGTGTTTCTGATTTCTAGTCTGTCAGTTGTTTTGTGTATTAACTTGAAATGCCCATGTTTGATTTTGCAGCCTCACCTGATACAGATGGTCATTTGGATGCTTCAACATCGACTTCTAATCCAGATCCACACATATGTCTGTCTCCTGGTTCCTCCCAAAGAGGATGCCACTTTGTCTAAAGATGAAGATACACCTTTTGCTGCCAGAGTTGGTGGACGAAGTTTAAGCACACCGAATGCACTTAGCTTTGGCTCTCCAAGTAATGTCATTTTTATTATTAATATTATTATTATTATTATTTTAATTAACATGAGTAAGTTTGGCTGTGTAGTGGGGAAATCACATCAGTTGGAATTGTATGTTTACCAGTCAAAAAAGATTACTAGATATAATGACTTCTGTTACTTGCTTCCTATGGAATCTTTTTTTCACTTTCATCTTTGACAGCCCAATATACGGCTCTAAGTTCATCATCAGCAACATTTATTTATATAGTGCCAGCAAATTCTGTAGCACATTACAAATGAGAAAAAGCTCCGTAATAAAACAGTACTAGGTAATACACAGAGAGGTAATAGGGCCCTGCTCGCAAGGTTATGATCTGTGAGGAGGGGGAGTTGCATTATTATATCAGTGTAACAGATGACACTCGGGGGTCCTTCACTTTCTCCTGCATTTTGCAAAATTCTATGAACAACTGTGTATAGTCTGTACTGCAGAGGCAACAGGCATAGTGTTTATCTTTATCTTTGTCTAAAAAGTTTCCTTGATGGAGAAGTCCATGGAAGAATTTTTCACAGTAACCTTCACACCACCACGCACACTAGAGCCGCAAGGTTCCTATTTGAGAGAACTTGGCTTTTCAGGAGGTACTCGCATGCGCTCACACAACGTATCTAAGATCAATTGCATGAACAGTGGATGACAACCAAGAAGGAGCAATGTCTTTTAGGGCACAAAGCTAACTTTCAATTAGAAAGTGGTAATCACTTCTGCTTAAAATAGCAGAAAAATTTGTAAGAAGTCGTCAACCTTTAGCAAGATTATTGAATACTTTTATGAGAGGAATTTTGGTGGAGTTCAAAGCTTGGAGACCAGAGTGAAAGGCTTAAGTGAGTGAAAAATTGATTGGTAAGACTGCGTACACCAGGTGCATGAATGTTATGGGTACACAGGTACTCTTATATATACTCTGCGCTCCCCAGCCACAGAAGTGAGATAGAGAAAAGCTGGTGACTGGGAAATATACTGGGGGAACCGGCCAGCAGAGATAAATGGGAATATATGGTATAAAATTAGCAAAAAATACTTTTGGGTGTTGAGATGGACAGAAATGAGAAGAAAAGCCATAGTGAGCTACACTAATGAGACATGAGGCAAGGGGGCAGTAGCTTAATGAAAAGTGCGCACAAGAGGCAAAAAGCAGTCTGGCAGGATTTACTATTGGGCAGGTATGAGACAAGGGGAGCTGGCAGAGATGAGTCAAGGGTTTATTTGATGGGATGATGGCAGCAGAGCATACGCTTGGGGCAATGATTGGGGGGAGGGGTCAGATAGCTAGCAATGAGGCAAACAGGTACACATTAAGTTAAGTTTTAATGTTCTATTTTATGGTCCACAGTTATCTGATTTTACAGTTTAATGAACAATTAGAGCTTATATCTGGCTAGTCGTTTCAAATGTGCTTCATCTTGGGAGCAAAGCACAAAATAAGTTAGCCTGGTGGCAATTTGTACTGTGAAACCCTGACTGACCATGCCACTATTTGGATAGCTGCAAGCAATAATTTGCATAAACAGGGAATAGGTCATTTAAGTTCTACAAACTCAACTAATGAATAGTACTATTTCCAAAGGTATGTAGTGAAACAGTCTCACATTACAGAGTGAAAACCTGGCTCATAGGGTTACAGTTGATGATCCCAATGTGGATGATTTTTGCAAACCTATACGAACACCTTCACTTCTCCAGTGCTCAAAATGTTATCTTCCTCAGACCAATAATGACAATAAAGTGCAAGTGTTAAGTAATGCTGTTGCAATTGTATAATATAAATAATAATCACTTCACTTGCACAGTGGTTAACTTTGTTATACTTCTATCTTGGTTGTTCTCAGTTTCCCTGGTATTATATACAACACCTCTCCACCTATGCTCCTCTCGTTTTGCCTCATATTAATGTGAGACTGGAATGAGGTGATGGTAAAGCAAAGTATTAATTTGAGGTGAGAGTAGAGGAGCAGCAATTTGCATTTGTGGATGCAAGGAGCACATTTTTAACTTTCACCCAAGTTTGTCTATAAACTGTTCCAATGGGATCCAGAGGGCAAGTAGTTGGACAAGAGGAGGAAGAGAGCAAATCATTTCACAATGAAGACGGGGTGAATGGAGGATTTGGTCGGGAATGTGATTACAAGTAGGAGGAAGGTTGTGAGGGGACTTCCTGTTTTGTATCAGTATTTTTGTTAACACCACTTCCTGCATGGGAATTCTAGTTACAGTTATGGAACTCTCAAATAACTGCTGATTATCTATCTTTTCTCCACTTTCATCATAATACCTCACTGACAACCAGGCTATCATAAAAAATTCCGTCAATAGGAAATGTTTATATTCACTAAACATATAAAAAGATATCTAAAGTTAGGTATACATGCAACCTTTCTTTAAAATCATGCTGAAAGCAAAGAACATTATTATTATTATTATTATTATTATTATCATTTATTTGTTGGGCGCCACAAGGTTTCCGCAGCGCCGTACACAGTACAAACAGTAGTACAAAACAGGGTGACAAAGTACAGAACAATAAACACAAAGTAACAATGCTTCGGGAACTCCAGGAAGACATGTGGAGTAAAGACAGAGCGGAAGAACTGTTATGGAGACAGGAGGGGAGGGGGGCCTTGCTCATAAGAGCTTACATCCTAAGGGAGGGTGAAACAAAAACAGGCACGAAAGGGAGCCAGTGAAGCAGGGGGAGAGAGAGAGGGCCAGGGGAGAGAGGGAGAAGGTAAAGAGTAGGTGAGGGGTTAGGTGGATGGTTGGTAGGCTTTAAGGAACAGGTGGGTTTTAAATGCCCGTTTGAAGGAGCACAGGTTGGGAGCGAGGGAGGTCATTCCAGTGCAGGGGGGCAGCTCGGGAGAAGTCCTGGATTCTAGAGTGGGAAGAGGTAATTAGAGTGGTGGAGAGGCAACGGTCATTGGCCGAGCGCAGGGAGCGGGCCGGAGTGTGAAAGGTGAGGAGGTTAGAGATATAGGGGGCAGTAGACTGTGAGAGAGCTTTGTAAGTGGTGGTGAGGAGTTTGAAAAGGATCCTGTAGGGGAAGGGGAGCCAGTGTAGGGCGTGGTAGAGAGGGGAGGTTGAGGAGGAGCGGCGTGAGAGAAAGTCTTAGTTACTGTATCCTATTAAAATTATTTTTTTAGATGTATAACCCTAAGACTAACATTAAGCAGATTAGCATTTTATTTCACTTACACTAAGTTTTTTGGGAGGTTTCGGAGGGTTCTGATATTTTAATATTGCACATGTTTGATATTACTCCATAGCCAGCAGTGATGACATGACATTGACCAGTCCCAGCATGGATAACTCTAGTGCTGAGCTGCTCCCAGGAGGTGACTCTCCAGTCAACAAAAGGGCAACAGAAAATCTTCTTGCAAGTCTATCGCAAAATGAGAGGGAAGCCATTCTCAATGTCCCTGCAGCTCAAAATCAGGAAGACCTCAAAATGTTTGCAAGGTAATCAGTTGATTTTAACAAATGTAACTCTCAATAAATATATATAAGTTACAAGCAAGGTTTAACAAACCCCAGTGTATTGGCACCAAGTGTGTCTTAGTAGCAATCACCCTCTCCACCTTCTTCAATTGATCCTGTTGTTATTAGCCTATGAGAGCAATCAGCCTATAATAGAGCAAGCTGATAACTGCTCTATGAACTGTCAGAGATGATTTTTTTTTTTTAAGTGGGCTGATAGGAGGAAAGAGAAGAGTGAAGAGTTGACATGCTAGTCGTTAGAAATGGATCTGTTTTGTACACTAGCCACCCTCATTGACTTGATTTGTATTGCCAGGTGTCTACGCATAATAGCCATTGATTAGAAGACTAGTCTATAAGATTCTTGATTTCTCTTTCATCCAGTCTGGGGGACACTGCTTACCATGGGTTGTGGAGGGAGCTTGGGGAGTTGGCACCTAAATAGTTAACTTTTAGTACTGCCGACAGACCCCTCCCCTCTACAATCCCCGTGGACTCTTCAGTTTTTTTCAGGTGCCCTGGAGTTGGGCAGTGTTTTTTATAGACTAGTGTAATTTTAAAATTTTTTATTTCTTTCTTTTATTTTATTATTCTAATCTTTACTGGTGACAGTGCTGGAGTGTGTTCTATGATAGAGAACACACTCACAGCCAGCAGCGCAGGCATTCCCCTGTCAGCTGGGAGCCAGAGGCTCTCACTGACAGGAAAACTTTCAGAAGGGTGCCTAAACTGAGGAGTGACAAGCGGTCTCATGGACCGCTGCACTCCTCCAGCCTCCCCGATAACCGGCGCTGCCATGACAGGCATAGAGTGCCGGTTATCGGATTTACAAATAGCGGTGGCCATCTTGGATTTTCGGGCCAGCAGCGCTACGGAGAGAGGAGGAAGGGGGCTATACCACGGTTCCCACCTCATGCATAGGAGGAGGGCGCCGAGTATGTCGCTGCGGAGACCTCTGTAAAGAGGTCTCCACTACCTGTCACGCTCCATTTTTTCTTTTTACAAGCGTTTTGGAGCTATTGAAGGGGGGGGAGCTAATACATAGAGTTCCCCCCTCCTTCCACAGAGAGATGGTATATCCCTGTCTTCTGGCGCCAAAGGAAGCCCGGGAAGAGAGATCAGAGCTGAGGGAGCAGACACTGGACAAACTGCCGTGGACTTCTCTCCTTTATGGCCCTGGGCTAAGTATTGCCTTTAAACACACATATTGTTTATTTCTGTGGAAAAAAGTAGGCTTGTAAGGTTTACATTATAGTCTCCTACTTGCGTACAAAACATTTGGTGTTTAATTATTACAAGTACAACTTTTATTATATAGATCAGTTGTTTCTTGTTATATAATCTGTTTTTTTCTGCATACATATCTCTCTCTATTCTCTTTGTTACACAGCTAGATTAACCCATTAATCTGTGTGTTTGGTGTGCCTTCCTTTATAAAAATGACAGATAAGGGAAAGGGCCCTATTGTAAAATATTTCACTTGTTCAAAATGTCAAGTTAAATTACCGTGTGAGCAGGGGGACCCTAAATTGGCGCTCTGTCCTGCATGTGATGCAGGGGCTTCCACTGTGCAGACTCATCAGTCCACAGCCCCTCTGACGGAGGAGCCGGCCTGGGTGGCCTCCCTGACACAGTCGGTTTCCTCCTTAGCTCAGATGGTATTACAATCTAACCAATTGCTATCTAATATGGCTACTTCGGTGGCTTCTAATAATAGCACTCAGCTGGGCCTCCCTGTTACCACAGGGTCTATTGGAGCGTCCTTACCAGGACCTTCCTCCTCCTTTTCTGACCAAACCCCTATCCCCACAGAAGGGGCATGGTCTACAGCTTTCCTTAAAGGTTTAAATAAGCTTAACTTGTTGCTTGAGTCCCCAAACATCCCGTCCGCTAAAAGGAAGAGACCTAGATCGGATAACCCTATCACGGTCCTTTCAGATTCTGAGGAATCTTCTGAGGATGAGGAGACAGTTTATTCCGATTCTGACCAAGTTCAGTCTTCGGAACAGGAGGATAGTTCTAGAAACCAATTTGTTAATGATTTGGTTTTTGCAGTTAGACAAGCGTTAGACCTCCCAGAACCGGAGGATCCTACGCCTAGAGACAGAATTCTGTTCAAGAAAGCCAAAAGAAAGGCTTGCCGTTTTCCCCCTTCTAGGGAACTCGTAGATATTGCTGAAGGAGCATGGAAACAACCTGAGAAGAGGTTCTCAGTTCCCAGAAGATTCTCCTCCTTGTACCCCTTACAGGAGGAGGAGGTAATTTGTTGGGAAAGTATCCCAAAAGTGGATGTTCCTATAGCACATTTAGCCAAACACACCTTACTTCCAGCTCCTGGTTCAGCGTCCCTTCCGGATGCCAATGACCGGAAGGTTGAATCCCAACTGAAATCTATTTTTGCGGCTGCACGTTCGTCCTTTAGACCCACATTCGCTTCAACTTGGGTGGCTAGAGCCATGGAAGTATGGGCAGACCAGCTGGCAGAGACCTTACAGGGTTCTGAATTACTCCCCCTGGCCTTACATTTAAAAGAGGCATCGGGGTACATTTATGAGGCGGCTCAAAACTCAGCGGCTGTCTCCTCCTCTATACAGGCTGCATCCATTTCAGCTAGAAGAACTCTATGGCTGAAATCCTGGGAAGGAGATGCGGAATCAAAAAAGTCTGTTGAAATCATTCCTTTTTCAGCAGCAGGTTTGTTTGGTCCGGAATTAGATACCTTGATATCCCAGGCTACTGGGGGCAAGAGTACTTCCTTGCCGGTTTTCCCAGGTAGAAGCAGAAAACCCAGGTTCAGCTCCTTCCGTCAGCCCTTTCGAGGATCCTCCTTGTCCAGGGGACAGGTGTTTAGGGGTAAACAGCCAAATGCCCGAGGCTCCTCCTCTAGAGGAAGATCTTTTTTTTTCGGCCAGGCCTCCAGGACTCAGGAGAAGCCTGCGTCCTGACGACCACTTGTTTCCCCGGGAGGAAACCCCAGTGGGAGGTCGTCTGTCTCTTTTTCTTCAACAGTGGACAGAGTCCTCCCAGGACTCCTGGATTCGGGACATTATTTCAAGGGGATACAGGATAGACCTGCTGGGTCCCAGACCCCATCGGTTCTTCGTAACCCCCCTACCCCGAGATCCATCCAGAAGACAGGCAATACAGGATTGTGTCGCCTCTCTTCTCTCTCAGAAGGTTGTCTGCAGGGTTCCAGAATTCCAAAAGGGACAGGGTTTTTATTCAAACCTGTTCCTTGTGAAGAAGCCGGACGGCTCCTTCCGACCCATTTTAAACCTAAAGACCCTCAATGTGCACCTAAGTGTCGACAGATTTCGGATGGAATCTCTGAGGTCGGTCATAAACGGTTTGGAGAGAGATCAATTTATGGCTTCCATAGACATAAAAGATGCATACCTCCACATTCCCATTTGGGAGGGCCATCAGTCCCTCCTCAGATTCACTGTAGGACCCTCCCATTATCAGTTTCGGGCCCTCCCTTTCGGCCTCTCCACGGCGCCGAGGGTTTTCACAAAAGTCATGTCGGTTATGGCAGCTCGTCTTCACCTTCTGGGCATCCAGGTCGTGCCTTATCTGGACGACCTGCTCTTCAAATCCTCCTCAGAGAGTTGTTTGCGTTATCACTTGTCCCTTGCCTTGGCGGTTCTCAAGGGTCACGGATGGCTCATCAACCTAAAGAAGTCTCAGATGGTTCCGTGTCAACGCATGATTTTCCTGGGCCTCATCATGGACACCAGCCAGCAAAAGGTGTTCCTTCCTGTCGAAAAGGCTGCTTCAATTCAAAGCATAACATCTCAGGTCTTGTCCTCCCCCAGCCCATCAGTCCACTTGTGCATGCGGCTGCTGGGAAAGATGGTGGCCTCTTTCGAGACCATTCCCTTTGGTCGAGCCCACTCTCGCTGTTTTCAGTGGGACCTGTTGACGAAGTGGTCAGGATCCCATCTACGCTTGGACCTCCAGAAGATCTCTCTATCCCCGAGGTCCAGAGAATCTCTCCAGTGGTGGCTGATTCAGGATCACTTGACAGTGGGAAGATCCTTCTCTCCGGGAGCGTGGATCATAGCCACGACAGACGCCAGCCTGAAAGGTTGGGGGGCGGTAATCCTACACCTCCGCCTTCAGGGCCTTTGGTCGGTTCAGGAATCATCCCTATCCATAAATGTGTTGGAACTGAAGGCTATTCTCTTGGCCCTCAAAGGAGGACAATCCCTCCTCCAGGGCCACCCTGTCAGAATTCAGTCCGACAATGCCACGGCTGTGGCATATGTCAACAGACAGGGAGGAACCAAGAGTGCAGCGGCAATGAAAATTGCAGCCCAGATTTTGTCTTGGGCAGAACTTCATGTTCCGGCAATATCGGCTGTATTCATCCCAGGAATACACAATTGGGAAGCCGACTATCTCAGTCGCAACCAGATGATGCCGGGGGAGTGGTCTCTCCATCCGGAAGTCTTTCAGTCCCTAGTTCAGAGGTGGGGTCTTCCGGACATAGATCTCATGGCCTCCAGACACAACAGGAAGGTTTTCATGTTTTGCGCAAGGTCAAGAGACCCCTTAGCCGCGGCAGTGGACGCCATGACCATGCCATGGGAGTTCAGGATGGGATACCTATTTCCTCCCATCTCCATGCTTCCTCCTCGCGTTCTCAGGGGGGTCAGGCAGGGGGGTCTGCCAGTGATTCTGGTAGCCCCCTCATGGCCTCGCCGAGTCTGGTACGCGGACATAATCTCCATGGCAGAAGGACCCGGGGTTCATCTACCATCTCGAGACGACCTTCTCCTTCAGGGTCCATTCCGACACCAGAATTTACCTCAGCTCAGTTTAACGGCATGGCTGTTGAAGCCAGCCTCTGGAGGACTAGAGGTTTCTCCCCCAACGTAGTTAATACCCTGATGCGAGCTAGGAAGCCAGTTTCAGCTCGCATCTATCACAGGATTTGTAGAGCTTACATTAGATGGTGCGAAGGTAGGACTTGCCACTCATCCTCCTTTCGCCTCACTCGCTTGTTAGCTTTCCTTCAGGATGGCCTGGAGGCAGGTCTCAGGTTAGGTTCCCTAAAAGTCCAAGTATCGGCACTCTCGGTATTTTTCCATATGAAATTAGCCGATTTACCAGATATCAGGACTTTTCTCCAGGGAGTACTGCATATTCAGCCTCCCTATGTTCCACCGACAGCACCATGGGATCTCAACCTGGTACTGGAAATGCTTAAAGGGCCTCCTTTTGAGCCCTTGCGTGTGTCAGAATTAAAGTGGTTGACCTGGAAGGTCCTCTTTTAGCTATTGCTTCTGCTCGAAGAGTTTCGGAATTAGGAGCCTTGTACTGTCGGGAACCATATTTGGTTTTCCACGAGGACAGAGCGGTCTTAAGAACCCTTCCTTCCTTCGTTCCGAAGGTAGTTTCGGCTTTTCACCTTAACCAAGACATTGTAGTCCCGGCCTTTTCATCCTCTTCCCAATCTGATCTCCAGACTATGGAAAAGTTGGATGTGGTTAGGGCTCTGCGCATCTATGTAAAAAGAACTTCTCAAATTAGACGTACAGATTCTTTGTTTGTTCTCTATGATGCTAATAAGAGAGGCTGGCCAGCCTCAAAACAGTCCATCGCTAGATGGATTACGGCAACGATTAGACATGCTTACATAAAGGCTAACCGTCCTGTGCCAGAGAGACTTACGGCCCATTCCACCAGATCGGTAGGGGCGTCGTGGGCAGCGAGAAATGGGGCTTCTGCGGACCAGCTTTGCAGAGCAGCCACCTGGTCCTCTGTCCACACGTTTACAAAATTTTACCAATTTAATGTATTTGCATCTAGGGATGCAGATTTCGCTCGTAATGCTTTGCGAGCGGGATTTTCAGAATAGTCCCACCCTTAGGGGGCTGCTTTAGAACGTCCCCATGGTAAGCAGTGTCCCCCAGACTGGATGAAAGAGAAAAGAGGATTTATGTACTTACGTTAAATCCGTTTCTCTGATTCCGTCTGGGGGACACTGCGATCCCTCCCTTCTTCTGTTCTTCTGTGTGCTCTTGTTTGACTGGCCTTACTCCTAGGGCTTTTTAATAAACTGAAGAGTCCACGGGGATTGTAGAGGGGAGGGATCTGTCGGCAGTACTAAAAGTTAACTAGTTAGGTGCCAACTCCCCAAGCTCCCTCCACAACCCATGGTAAGCAGTGTCCCCCAGACGGAATCAGAGAAACGGATTTCACGTAAGTACATCTGTTTTTCTGCCTTCACAATAAGATTTGTTACTTTGTTTTTGGATGACTTTCTCTTTGCCTAGATACATAGGTTTCTGACTACTTAGTCATACTTTTGCTCGGTAAAATACTGGAATGCACAAAATCTATCCTTCATCCGCAATAAGATTTGAAGGGAGCAGCTTTGCAAATAAGACTAACTTTGCTTCCATTATAGCTGTACAAAATGCTCATAAACATCATGCAGATAATTAGTAGTTTGGTATTGTGTTTCCAATATAATGATTAGATTGAACCACATCGTCATTCTGACCTAGAAAGTGAATTGACTGTGCCGATATTTCATCTACCAAGCTCTTATTTATTGTTTTATATATATATATATATATATATATATATATATATATATATATATATATATATATATATATATATATATCTTGCGCAATACAGACATGGTATGCCATCACATCCTGTGGTTAGCTGCAGATTCAGCACTATCAGGGAGTGAGATTGCTGTCACTCGCAAAATGGTGGAGCTGCTAATTCACAGATTTGTGTGTTCACTGGAATACACACATGCAATACTATAAAAAAAAAATTAGTTTAGATTTATCATAGTTTAGGGCCTGCATGTCTTAGAAAGAGACAGTAGAGTAACTTCATAAAAAAGTAGAACTACAAAAACCCTGCATAGCATTTCGCAATCCAAGACTGCTCCTAGACGATACCTGCAGAACATAGCTCATCACCAAACAGTATCTGCTCCTGAGAGATCCCTGCAAAGCTTCTCTCCACCCAAAGCATTCCCCACAGCGGACACACCCCTGCAGAGCATCCTTCCACTCAAAATACTAACCCCTCCTGAGAGATCCCTGGATAGTACTCCTCCCACCAACACTGTACCTGCTGTACCTGCTCCCAACAGATCCCTGCAGAATATCCCTCCTCCCGAAACACAATACTTGCTCCTGGCATATCCCTGCAGAGCATTCCTCTTTCCAAGACTGTGCATGCTCTTGGAAGATACCTGCAGTACATAACTCATCACCAAACAGTATCTGCTCCCAAAAGAATCCTGCTGAGCATTCCTCCACCCAAAACACTCCCTGCAGTTGACAGACCCCTGTAGGGCATCCCTCCACTCAACATACTAACCCCTCCTGACAGATCCTTCCAATATTGTGCCTGCTCCTAAAAGATACCTGCAATACATGCCTCCTCACCAAATATGGTTCTGCAGCTGTCACATTCCTCCATAGAATCTGTGTGTGTTTGGATTACACTATTGTGCAGTTTTATAAAATATTTCCCGATAAAGTCTTGTTGGCTTTATGTATCCTTAAGTTACCTCAGGGCTTGTAAAAGAATGTAATGGCAAACATTGCTCTCTGAAAACCAAACTAAACAGAGGCATATACACCAATTTAATGTAATTTAACTCTAATATTATTTTGTAGTTCTACTTTCTCTATCCTACCACTTGGGAACACTGCGATACATTGGGTATAGTAGGTGGGACTGGAGTTAGGCACTTATAAACTTGTTTGTTTCCCTGACTCCTCCCCCACTATGCCCCTCCTCTGTAGCTTACTTCAGTTGTTGTAAGTGCCTTCTGGAGAAAGGTCACTTCTGTATAGGCTCCTGTCTATACTTGGTTTAGCATTAGGTTGCATGTTTTTCTTTTCTTTTCCCTTTCAGGTGCAACGCTGGACTCGATGCAAAGACCCAGAGGAGTGAATAGTCCCGGTGATTCCTTCACTATGAGTTCCAGCGCAGGTAAGCAGCTCTTCAGCTCGCTTACCTCGCACCTCTGCCGGCTGTCTTTCCCTAGAAAAAACGAGCAAATGGGCCATGTTATTTTGTTTTAAGTATGCCTTTAAAGGCAGCTTTTATTTGGGGCATATACTTTATATCTACTATATAAATGCCTAGTGGTGTGTGTGGAAAAAAAACAAACCAAGCTGCAGCGCCACCTGCTGGGCAAAGTTATACACTGACCTATATTTTTCTTGAAGGAGAA